>NW_017307523.1:43036-60587 GCF_000935625.1 Nanorana parkeri | reverse complement strand
CCGGGCCTGCGCTTTCAGAAAATATATGGTTTGGGGGGTCTTTTACAAACGCTAGCAACGCAGCAGTTGAAAATCAAATCAATAGGAAAAATTGCAGAAAATTCAAAAATGGCTTGGCCAACTGATTTGAAAAATGTTCCGGAGGGCTTGGCAGCGAAAGGGTTAAATCATAATAACAGAAATCACCCAAATGGCCCTGATCAAAAGTTTACATACCCTGGAATGTTTGGCCCACACAGGTTAAAATGGCAATTAAAGATTAATTTCCCACATCTGTCAGAAAAAAATTGCCGTCCGGAGACGGCAACCCGCAGATGCAGCAGTGCCGTCCGTCCGTTTTTTTACTACGGGCGGACGGCAAGAGGTTAAATTGCAATTAGTGTCTGTGTATAAATAGTCAATAGGTTTGTTAGCTTTCTCATGGATGCACTCATGGATGCACTTGATACTGAGTCATGGGGAGCAGAAAATAACTGTCAAAAGACCTTTGTAACAAGGTAATGGAACTTTATAAAGATGGAAAATGATATTAAAGGATCTCCAAAGCCTTGAAAATGCCAGTCAGTACTCTTCAATCACTTATTAAGAAGTGGAAAATTGGGAGATCTCTTGATACCAAGCCAAAGTCAGGTGGGCCAAGAAAGATTGCAGCCACAACTGCCAGAAGAATTGTTCGGGATACAAAGAAAAACCCACAGGTAACCTCAGGAGAAATACAGGCTGCTCTGGAAAAAGACAGTGTGGTTGTTTCAAAGAACAAGAATGAGCTGCATGGTCGAGTTGCCAGAAAGAGCCCTTTACTGTGCCAATGCCACAAAAAAGCCTAGTTACAATATGCCCGATAACACCTTGACACGCCTTACAGCTTCTGGCACACTGTAATTTTGAGTGACGAGATTAAAATAGAGCTTTATGGTCACAATCATAAGAGCTATGTTTGGAGAGGGATCAACCAAGCCTTCAAGAATACCATCTCCACTGTGAAGCATGGTGGTGGCCCACTTATGGGGTTGTGTGAGCTCTAAAGGCACGGGGAATCTTGTGAAAATTGATGGCAAGATGAATGCATGTTATCAGAAAATACTGGCAGACAATTTGGGTTCTTCTGCACGGAAGCTGCGCATGAGACGCTCTTGGACTTTCCAGCATGACAATGACTCTAAGCACAAGGCCAAGTTGATCCTCCCAGTGGTTACAGCAGAAAAAGGTGAAGGTTCAAGGCCATCACAGTCTCCTGACCTTGATATCATCGAGCCATTCTGGGGAGATCTCAAGCGTAAGGTACATGCAAGATGACCAAAGGCTTTGCATTACCTGGAGGCATTTTGCCAAGACAAATAGGCAGCTATACCCTGCGCAATACACAGTGTTAAGAACTAAGGGTATGCTAACTTTTGAACAGGGGTCATTTAATTTTTTTCATTTGTTGCCATGTTTTGTTTTGTGATTGTGCCATTCTGTTATGACCTACAGTTGAATATGAATCCCATAAGAAGTACATATATTACCAATTCTTCAAGGGTTTGCAAACTTTTGAGACAACTGTAAATAGAGAACCCCTTGTTGAAAATCATCACTTCTCGTTATAAGTAAATCAGATCACCGATTTAAAAGGTTTTCCATTTAAGAGAGTCCTCAAAGCTTCAATTCATCCTAATGACCAGAACAACAGAGTTGTTCTTTATTCAGCCCCCTTATGACTGCTGTGACTGGGTCCTAATGGTCTTGCATGGCAGGTCATCATAAAACAATAAGTAAAGCCACTAATTATTTATCCCTTGAAAACCTAGTTAAGACACAAAGATGGCCTGGCCTGATAATGAGCAAATGACCCTCCATTCACCCTGGCAGTCAACATTAGTTTCAAAAAGTCATTCAGTATTGATAACTTTGCACCTGGGGGGTGCTACAATAATAATGGCTACATATATAGATGTCACCGAAGATGCTGAGGATATACCTAAAATGGTCGGCTTAAGGTGCCCATACAACTTACAATTTATCTGCAGATTTTCTGTGGTCAGATGGAAAAAGTGCAACAGATTTGGCCCAGGTGGAGATTACTCCATCCACACAGTTAAGTGTAGATGGAGGAATCTGTTGCACCTTTTCCATGTGACCACAGAAAATCTGCAGATAAATTGTAAGGTGTATGGCCAGCTTTAGAAGGTCCAGAGGGCTTAAGACCCATACCAAGTCTGGTATCTATACAAAGTTAAATTTATAATACACAATAATCTATTCATCAAGTGGTAATATGAGAGGATATAAAAATATGGCTATTGTTATGAAACTGATGGTTTGTGAGGGGCAGGGGGGAAGGTCATAAATCGCTCAGTCCTCCTGCTTCACCCTCCCCAGTTTTTCTGATTGGGCGAAGTGCTGGCTCAGTGACACCCTCTAGAGGGCCCACAAAGAGCTGCTGCACAAGGCAGCTGGAAGGTCTTGTTTCTACCATCAAGAAGATGCTTTTGTGTACCATCAACAAAGAAGCTCTTATTTGAACATCCAGAACAGAACCTTTGCAAGCCTTCAAGAGAGAGAGAGACCACCCCAGATCTATTTTCTGTTTCATTGACTGCACTCTGCTGTAACTCATAGAACCCAGGCCTTTAAGTACTTTCATTCTTATTTCCTTTATTTTACTGTTGTATTATTCGTCTCTTGTTTTTGTAACATGTCTTCTGTATATTTTTTCTGCACCGTTTCTTTTATTAAAAACTATCTTTTAAAATCCTTAAGCTTAGCTTTACGCTCTAAATAAGAACTCAAAGTATTCTTGTCTCTGTGAAGAGTGCCATCATAGTGTAAAACCTATTATATTCCTGTCTGAAGGAACAGTGGGTATAACAGACATTGCTTTAGTTTTTAATTGTCACAGTATTTGCTGAGATCAGTGTGTTTCCAGTAAAACGGGTGGTAGCAGCTATTATTCTGTGTAAAGGGTTAACTGCAGCGTTAACCAAACTCCAATGACGATGGCTGTCGGCTGGCCTTAGAGGTATTGTCCTCCAAGCTGGAAAATCTATGTGCACGGTGAGGCTGAGAGTGGTATCGTCACAAAGACGTGACAATACCACTCTAAACCGCACACTGCACTGTAGGGTCGGAACTTTGTATTGTCAATACCTAGGTGACAAACACTACGATCAGACCGGCCACTTCATCACAGGCACGTTTATGGCACGTTTCAGCCCTTTTGTGTACTGTGTTGGATAGCTGAAGAGCACTCTCCAGTCTCTGAAGGCTCACTTAGTGTGAGTAAGCCCATGAGAGGGGCGAAGATATCCTGGAGTGTAACCTTCAGGCATTGGGCTCTGTATTACAGTGGTTTCCAGATCTGTGGATATGGTCTGGTGTGGAGTACTCTCCAATTTCAGTGCAGCGGTATAAACTCTGGTGTCTCCCTCTGTATGTATGCCTTTGAATCTCATGCAGATATATTGGTAAGTGGTATCTTTTTTATGACTTTTGGTGTATTCCAGACCTTTGTGTACAGATCAGCCAGCCAAAAATCTTTATCCAGTTTTCAAAGTAATGGTATGGCGCGGCCACTGTCAGAATATAATTAAATAGGGATGCACCGAAATTTCAGCTGAAAATGGTACTATGGGCAAAATACCAAAGCGGCTGAAAATTCCGTGCATCCCTAGCTTCTTTCCTCCCTGCTGGGTGCCGGTCTGTGTCTGCTCCGATCCCGGCTGCTCTTCCACGCCTGTGTCAGCGGAGATTGGAGGGGACACAGACCGGCTCCCCGGCGTGTAGGAGAGAAGCTGTCAGAATGCCAAGCTGGGCACTGCATGAAGGACACCACTGACACAGGAGGCCAAGCTCTCCTCCCACACCGGTTCGCTCGGCATCCTGTAGCAGGAGGAGCAGCCAGAATGGAAAGCAGAGTACAAACACTCAGCGATCAGTACTTAAGTTTGTAAATAACTGCGGACATAGTACGCTTACTGTATCCCCAGTTATGAATAGGAAGTGCTATACATCACTTCCTGTTCATTCATGATTGTGGACATACTAACTGATACTATCTCCTCGATTTTTGAATGGACATTATAGAGTATAGAGGCTTCCTGTTAACACGGCCGTCTTTACCTTAGGGCAAAAGGGGCAACTGCCCTGGGCCCCATAATTTACAATTTGTCCAGGGAGGAGCCTAGCCTGGCAAAGGCACTATAAAGATTGTGGATCGTCCATTCCAGCTGAGCAGTGAACGCTGGAACTGCAGCCTGCAGGGAAGGGGAAGCCTCTTGAAAAGAGATATGGCTACCGCTAACAATGGTGCCTCAATAGCAAGACTCTAGATAATGATAAAAATAGCAGACACAAGAAAGTTTTGTCTTAAAGTAAGGAGCCAACCCCAAAAGTTAAAAGCAAGGTACATTGTCTAGTGGAATCTGGCCTATAGCGTGGATATGTATGGATGTATGGCATCTACTCCCTAGCTTTATCACTAATTTTGTGGTGGTCATTATAAATAAAGCAGTGATTTATAGAGGTAGTCTTCATTGTGTGCGTCCTAAATTGTGGGCAGGGATGAAGTTAATTACCTATTTTTTTTCAGTAGGAATATGGTGGTCCTACGTTTAGTGGGCAGCATAGTGACTTAATGGCTCTTTGTTCAATACCTGACCAGAACACTATCTGCATGCAATTTGCATGTCCTCCATGTGCTTGCAGGGTTTTCCTCCAGGTACTGAGTTTATTGTGTTGCAGAGTCCTGAGTGCATTGCGTTACAGCATCAAACTATATTTGTGGTCAGATGCATAAATACCATATAACGGATAATTTAATATGGGCCGAGTTGTGCCGATAAGCTAATATGGCCTGGGGTGTTCCCATGGCCACGTTGTTTAGGTATGCCTAAAACGGGGCATACCAAATGAAAAGGTGATGGAATTGAAATTAGAAATAAAAGGGATGGGTGGGTGGGGACAAGGGTTTCCCACATAACGTCGGGCAGGTACAAGAAGGGGAGGGGTTTATATGGCCATAGCTCTCTCCCACAAATACAGGTTAACAAGTTAACCTTAATACTTGTGGTCGGCTGCATAAATACTGTATAACGGATAATCTAATATGTTCCGATAAGCTGATAAGGCCTGAGGTGTGCCACTGGCCATGTTTTAGGTACGCCTAAAAGGGGGCAAAAATAAAAGATAGATTAGTATTAACAGATATAATTTGAGTAACATATAGTGATAAATACAGAATAAGTCGTATTACGTAGCTGCGCAGTTAAACTCTAGTACCGTCTTTATCTGAGGGTTAGATAGGACATGAATGGCATGAGGGCCACTGATGTACTTGGTGTCCTGACAAGGCCAGACAAGCATGATAAGAAGCTGCAGTGGCAGCATTAACCAACAAGCAATGTCCATACTAGAGAGGAACCACAAATTATGTCTTCTACCCATAAAATGAGCATAACTGCTAAAATGTGGGAAGTAATTAACGTGATGTGACCCACTCCAGGTATTAACATAGTGGAGCTGTATCACAAGATTAAAGTGACATTAAACCCTCAGATTTTTTGACATAAAACAATACTGTAATGTGCGCCTTACTGTAATCCATGGTAGTTTGCCTTCTCTTTGCTGCTCTTCCTTTTAAATCCTTATCTCTTCTCATGATGGGGAGAACTTCCGTTTTGCAGCTGACTGCCTCTTCTCTGGAATCTTACATGGTGTCTGTGTGCGCGCTCCCGACCTGAGCCAGGACTACAGGATGATGTCCTCCCGACATCCACATCCCCGCCCACGTTAGATTGGCAACAGCTGCTGCCTGCATACTGGCTCAGGTCAGGAGCGCGCACACAGACACCATGTAAGATTTCAGAGAAGAGGCAGTCAGCTGCAAAACGCAAGTTCTCCCCAGCATGAGAAGAGATAAGCATTTAAAAGGAAGGGAAACTACCATGGATTACAGTAAGGCGCACATTACAGTATTGTTTTATCAAAAAATCTGAGGGTTTAATGTCACTTTAAGTGGCAAAAACTGCACTTCGGATATCAAATCTAAGTGTATGTAATATAGATGTACAGCGGATGATACCTTAACGTGGCTGCCATTGTGAGTGCAGCTTCACCAGCAGAGAGCTGGTGCAATGTGGAGTTAGGAATACCATAATATTGTACAGGCAGACAGACGATAACCATGACATGAAAGAAATGCACACAGGTCTAGATCAAGACTCGGACTGGATGTTACCATTACACACATGAAACCTCACTTGAGCTGACAGAAGACTAAAAACTACTCACAAGACAGACACAGACGGTAATACATCAGCTCCAGTACGTGAGGACTAACTCAGTTTAAATAAGATTCCTCCTTATCTAAAAAACGTACAGAAAACATACAGATTTAGACATAGACAAGGCCACGTGAGATGACAACCTAGGAAAATAATACAAGTGTTATTAAAATACTCTGGCTATAGACCTAGTGGTCATGACTGAAGTTAAGTTAGTCCCAAGCAGGGTGGATTTGATTTAAATCAAGTCTATTTAAATCACAATTTAAATCCTGATTTAAATCACTAGTAAAAAGACTTGATTTAAATCAACTCGATTTAAATAATAATTTTTAAAGAGCAACTGTCATCTCTGTCCTGCAGCGGCTCTTCCTTTGACCCTCTGTTGACTCACCGACGGTCCCTTTCACTTTAATAGGACAGCTGGTGATGCGACAGTGACATAACAGGGTGAGGGACATGGCGGGAAGCAGTTCAGTGGATTTGCAAAACAATGGGATATAGAAATATTCCTGAACTTTGTTTTATGATTTATCTCATGGTTACTTACTGTGGAATTGTGTTAATGCATCAATGCAGTGCATGTTATCTCAGCTTGCAGAGCTTGGATTCATTGAATGAGTTTACCAAAAATGTAAATATTACAGAATATATAGCCTCATGCTACATAACTAAGCTCCATTTCATGCTGAATAAACTAAATTATTAATGTATCTTAAATAGAAAACTATCTTTAGATAGATGTTTACTCCAAAAGCATTTTATTAAAATAAATTTAATAAAAATCACATTAAAAAAATTTTAAAAATCAGGTTTTTAAAAAAAAAAATTTTTAAATCATCGATTTTTATCCACCCTGGTCCCAAATAATGGATCTCCTAAAACTTGCTTGGGCAGACTGCAGAAAACTTGACAAGACAAACAAAACCTGGGGACGGTTATGGAGGGAAAGGGGCCCACAACCAACGAATAGTAACACGTAACGTGAGGCTTCGGGTGCCTGAATGAGGGCACTCGACCTCGGACAAGGTCTTGGTTCACCGAGAAAGAAGTACCTGGGAGTGAACCAGGGAAAGTCACAACGTGAGGCCTCAGGTGCCTGGAAGGGCACTTCACCTTTCCTCAAGGCCTGGATACTTGGAAGTGAGACGGGGAACACAACGTGAGGCATCAGGTGCCTGAGTAAGGGCACTACACCTTGGATAAGGCCTCTGTAAGCTGAGAAAATAAATGTACCTGGAAGTGCGGGGGAGGCCAGAACACAGCAAACAAAATTAGCAGATCCAAGACAAGCACTGGATATTGAAAAGCACAAATGACCCAACGCAATCAATGGATTAGGTTAATTATTAACGATACCTTAAGTTTGTGCAAAAACTAAAAGGAATGGGTCAGGTTATCCTACGTGTTCGATAAGTCGTGAAACCATAGACCAATTCGTCAATTCGTACTAGGTGTCCAGTACTATCGTGGCACTGGAGTGGAAAAGAGCTGGTACTCGTAGGAATTCTCTTAATGGTGTCTCTCTATTGAAAAGACATACAGCAGCTAGAAAGATTGCCACCATATTTCAGTCCACCAAGAGGGACCTTTAATAATAACAATAAAATCACACTAAAAAAGGACAATAAATTACAAAAGCTTAAAGTGACATTAAACCCTCAGATTTTTTAACATAAACCAATACTGTAATGTGTGCCTTACTGTAATCCATGGTAGTTTCCCTTCTCTTTGCTGCTCTTCCTTTTAAATCCTCATGTCTTCTCATGCTTGGGGAGAACTTCCCTTTGCAGCTGAGTGCCTCTTCCTGTAGTGCTGGCTCAGGTTGCAAACCTACACACAGACACCATGTATCCATTTCAGAGACAAGGCAGTCTGCTGCAAAACAGAAGTTCTGCCCAGCATGAGAACAGATACAGATTTAAAAGGAAGAGCAGCAAAGAGAAGGGAAACAACCATGGATTACAGTAAGGCACACATAACAGTATTGTTTTATGTTAAGAAATCTGAGGGTTTAATGTCACTTTAAGGGAACACCCACTGACAGACCCTCCACATGTGTGTGCATATACCTGGTGAGTTACCCTCTTCCATGCATAAGCAAAAACAACAAATTAAGTCGTCACGGCCGTCACCCTTTGACAGGCCACACCCCCGCAGCGCTACATCTTCTATTCACCGCTGCTGCAAAAGACACTGCGAGCGGCGGGCCTCCCCCGCTCTCTGGGCCTCCCCCCGAACTGGCGGAACACCTGGTCGCAAGTGCGACCGCTGCGACCCTTGTAGTTCCGCCAGTGCTCTCAATGATACATCACACTTGAAAGTAACACAGGTACAATAAACAGGATTTCAACACAATGCATAACATCATGTATAACAGAATTACAACACAGCTCATATCCTAAGGCATGGTATCATATATTGCAGAATTTCGACAACGCCTGGCATCATATATGACAGGATTGACAACGAAATTCATATATATCAGATTTTCAGCACAAATCATTGTACTGGATGCCAAATAATAATTGACCTCTATACCTAAAGGTGTCAGTGTTGCCTAATTAACTCTACCAAGGTTAAAAAAAATTATATTTATTCAGTTAATTATCTGTATACCTGTACACCAGTGGTTCTCAACCTGTGTTACCTCAAGATCCACATTTGTCCTCGGTCATTAAGTCGCGACCCAAGTTGCTTTGCAATATTCCATGTTGCGATACTGCTCTTTCCGGTGCAGGCGATCAATCTGTGCGTGGGAGGTGCATTTGGGTTGCCATTACGGAAACTGGAGTGGATTCTCAACTTGGGGTCTAGTGTGGGCTGCAGTGCTGTGATGAAGCTCCATCCATATGTGTATCGCTTGTAAAGCTCCCGTGCGTGCCCGTAGAGGTGCCGGGGGCCAGAATGTGATGAGCTGTAAGCAATGCACGTATGGATGGAGCTCCCTCGCGGCCATAGCCCCACCTCAAGTCGACACTCGGCACTGGGCATCATATTTTTGAATGGCTGCTAGGTGCGAGAACTGACAGTGCTTCTCTAGAGGGAGGCTGAGGATCCCCTCACCTAGAAAAGTGGAAGGCATGTGGCGACCCACTGGACATGGGGCCGTGACCCACTTTTGGGTCACGACCCACCAGTTGAAAACCAAGGCTCTACACTGTACCTAAGTTGAGTACATTAACCCTTCGTTACATGCACTCTCAGCAAACATGTCTTTCCCAACAGTGAAAAACAGAGCGGTAGCTTTGTAGCCACTTCTGCATACCCGGCCTGTACTGAAGAGTGCCAACAAGCAAGAAGGGGGAGACTATGACTTAAAATAAATGTCAGTCGTTGGGACCCCTCCTACCAACCCTAGTCCACCCTGATCAAACTGGCTTTATACCACAGCGGGAAGCAAGAGATAATGCCCTTAGAGCCACTCACATTCTACACTGGGCCCGCTCTATGTCGCACCCCCCTTCCTTCCTGTTCCTCTCCTTGGACGCAGAGAAGGCATTTGACAGGGTGGACTGGGTGTTTCTGGAGGAGGTTCTGCGCAAACGGGGACTGGGAGCTGCATTGCTATCTTGGATCTCCTCCCTTTATACAACACCGGAGGCACAGGTGAGGGTGAATGGCGCCCTGTCGACCCCGTTCCCGGTTCGGAACGGGACCAGACAGGGGTGCCCATTGTCGCCCCTACTTTTCGCCCTCACTCTTGAACCCCTATTACGAATGATCCGCTCGGACCCGAATATTCACGGGGTAAATATAGGTAGCATGGAACACAAACTTGCGGCTTACGCCGATTACGTCCTTCTGTTCGTGACCCAGCCTCTCATATCCCTGCCTAACATACTCCGAGCAATAGACACCTACGGTACCCTTTCAAACTTTAAAATTAACTACTCGAAATCTGAGATCCTGCCCCCCACGTACTTACCCTCCAGAGGGCCTTCCCCTTTGTCTGGGCGACTACTAGTATTAAATACCTAAGTATTCATTTGCCCCATACTCCTGACCGCCTGTATCCCTTAAACTATCCCCTGCTCCTTAAGCAGGTAGAACTAGACCTCAAATCCTGGGATAGAGAAGCATTCTCCTGGATAGGGCGGGTAAACATATTGAAGATGTCAATCCTCCCTAGACTGCTCTTTCTTTTCCAGATGCTTCCCATAGCAGTCCCACACCTGTTTTTCCGCCGTCTCCGTAGTCTCTTTTCAGACTTTGGCGAAAAAATAAGCCCAGAATCGCATTCTCCATTCTGAGGAGAGTAAAGTTGTCGGGTGGGCTGGGCCTCCCGGACATGCACCTCTACTACAAGGCAGCGGTGCTTCAGAGAATCCTAGACTGGCATTTCCGGGTGGGGGACAAGCTGTGGGTGGCATTAGAGAAAAGTATGGCATTAGAGAAAAGTATGGCTGGTCGGAACCTGGCTCATGCACCATGGTTGCTACCAGAGTTCAGGGGGTTAGCCGCCACCACCTCCCCGCTCACTTCCCATACGCTGCGGCTCTGGGACCGCATGAACAAACAGACAACTGGCACCCGCCATATCCCCCCTGGCTCTGGTGGGTGGGTTCCCCTGGTTTCCACCGGGTGAGAGCTTGACGTACCTTGGCTGTTGGGTAGGAGATGGACGCGTGAACCTATCTAAATTCCTGAATGGCTCCGCGCTAATGCCCCTTGAGGAGATGCGTCAGAAATGGGGGTCGTATCCGTTCGACTTCTGGAGACACAGACAACTCTCGCACTTTCTCCACTCACTGGAGTCCAGGGTGCGGCCCCTTAATTCACCCCATTTGAGGAACTGTGTGCCGCGACTGAGCCGCCCCCAGGTCCCTCTCCCTGCTCTATAAACTCTTGTTACAACAGGACTCTTCAAGTCCACATCGCTTCCTGGCAGAGTGGGAGGGCGGCATGGGGACACGGTCCTCGAGGCGGAAGTGGCCAATATTCTTAAATATACTCACTCTTCCTCCATAGACTCCAAGGTCCAAGAAACAAACTATAAACTCCTCACCCGGTGGTACAGGGTCCCCCACAGCCTACACCATATCTACCCCTCAGTGTCACCACTGTGCTGGCGTAACTGTGGGATGTTGGGCACACATCTCCACATTTGGTGGGACTGCCTTGCAAATCCAGACTGAAATTAAGGTACTCATGGACATAGACTTACCTCTCATGCCAGCCCCCTTCCTCCTTCACTCAGTACCTAGAAAAGTGACTAGATACAAATCCTGCCTTCTCCCCCACCTCCTAAATGCGGCCAAGCGCCTGATTCCCCGCTACTGTATGGACATAGACTTACCTCTCATGCCAGCCCCCTTTCTCCTTCACTCAGTACCTAGAAAAGTGACTAGATACAAATCCTGCCTTCTCCCCCACCTCCTAAATGCGGCCAAGCGTCTGATTCCCCGCTACTGGAAGAAGACAGCAGTCCCCACGATGGAGGAGTGGAGCGAGCAGGGGTCGGGCATCCAGGCTTCTGAGGAATGGCTAGCCACGAAAAATGGTAGATATGATAAATACTACTCCACATGGGCCACGTGGATACATCACCATCCACCATGATGACATGGGGATCTAGGGTCTCCACAGGCAGGATGTGTTTATGGTCTTACCGTGATTTTCTCTCCACACCTCCCATACTTACAAGAGAGTGTGTGGTACGTAACTGATCTTCATGACCAATGAGGAGTGCTAGATTAGTTTGAGTTCCGCTCGGGCACGGCAGCCGACCAGGGGTACACCCTTTCCTCCTTCCTAACTTTCCCTCTCTACATCCTCCCTTCCCACCCCTCCTCCTCCTTCCCCACTCCGGAACTTAATAACTAGTTATTCTTGATTACAGACTCCTATTCATATGCACTTTGTTCACTGTGGCCTGCTCGCAAGACCGAATGGTAATTGGCTGTCATGTATCCGGAAAATTATTGTTTCCCTATGTTTTTGTCACCCCACCAACCTCCTATCCATGTCTTCCTATGTGCCTTCCTATTTTGTTTTCTTATGTTGTTCTTTAATGCAAAATTGAAAATAAAGAATATATTTTTTTTTAAAAATGTCAGTCAGCTGGCCTATGATCAATGAGGTCTGACACCCCTCCTGCACTATGGACAGAACTGTGAAGCTGACATATGTAAGAATACATGGTGTTTCTTCAACATACTGAATCTGTAGCAGTAAAAAAAACAACCTACCATGGAGTTGTTACCCAATGGTCTACTAAGTCTAAGAATGTATAATACTTAACTCCATACTTAATCGTGGATCATGTGTAAGCCCTCACGGGCAGGGCGCTACTTACCATCTTGTCTTGAATTGTATTGTAATGTTTTCCTTACAATGTAAAGCGCTGCACAAACTGTTGGCGCTATAAAAAATCACGTATTATAATAATTAAATAAACAGCAAGTTTCTGCAGCAACCTTGATCGTTAGGACTTGTCCACACCAGCTGCATTCAGGTGTGTGTCCAAAACAAAAAAACATGCACAGTTGAACATTGGTTTCAATTCATATTTCTGCGTTCAATTCCAGTGCTTTGTAATATTAAATAATCTGGCATAAAACCACACAACAGTGTTTCTAACTCCATAACATTTCACTAAAGCAGGTAATGATCAGGCAGAATGCATAAGAACAATATCATGTGTGAGAATGAACGGAGCGTAAAAGCATAAGGTCGACACATGAAGCCATGCTTGATGTGGGTACAGGACAAAACCAGTCATTTTCACCGTATAGTCTTCAAAAAGGCTATGTCCCATAAAAAGGATGCTTTAGCCAAGCCTTGCCCAGGAGATCCTCTGTAGGGTGAGTTTAACCCAACCAGAGTTACTTGGTAGGTGCCAGCATAAGGCTACATTCATACTGCCACTTGCACTTTATAGCTCTATATGCAGAAAAAGATCTGTCAAACTAGATGCTGTAAATATGCTCCTAGGTGTGTTAAGATGCATCTGGCATAATTTATGTTTACATGCGTTTGGAGCAATTAGAAGTTGACACTGAATCCTAAATACTGACTTCTTTCATAAACACCATGAAATTCTAAGATGCTTGTGTGTGTATATATATATATATCTTTAGCTAGTAATGCGCGTAATCTCTCCTGGGAAGGTGGAGCAATGAATATAATATATGGTTTTAAGTCTGAATTACGTAACGATTTCAAAGCCTAAAATAAAAAAGTATATAAAAAACATTATGCTTCTAAATTTCAAATATGACTTTTCAACAGATCAGATATAAATTACAGATAAGCACATGCTTTTTTTTTTCTTTTTTCTATTTATACACATACAAATCCAACCAATTGCACCCAGTGTGAATGTAATTAAACACCCCCACCTGAAAAGAACAAGAGCTCTTATCTGGCTACTGAAAACTAAAAGGTGTCATGAATTACATAGTATAAAGCAAAACGCAATTCATAATGTAATAGATATCGTACAGACAGAATGATTATGAAACACATGTTCTGCAACAGAAAACAAGCATGATGGCCGTGTGAATAACCGAATATTCAGAAAAGACTTGAACACTTATTGAACAATTACCGGGTGAAGTCTGAAAGCCTAATTGTTTAAAAGCATCGATGTTTAAGGGGTTAATGCTCTTGTAAGTGAAACACAGGCGCTTATAACCAGGCCCTAGGAAAGGTCAGACAGAGAGAGAGCAAGAAAAGCTGTTTCTTAATTTTGCTCCGAAACCTGTTTTGGGATACTTGTATGGACTTTGAAGAAACAAAGTTGTTGGGTTTTTTTTTGCGACCCGGGACTGTTAAAAGGCACATTACCTCAAATTCAGTGGCATAACAATCACCATAGCGACCCAGGCAGCCGCTATGGCATCTCCCTGATGCCATGCAGGCCGCCTGGGTCGCTATGACATCTTGCTCGGACAGCCAGGCTGCTGGCTGTCACTGGCGGCTGTGAGGAGGAACGCTCCGTTCCTTCTCACAGCCGCTGCTGAGTTGGTGACAACCAGCAGCTTTGCAGGAGGTGGCTGGGGCCCGGCGATCGAGGGGCGGGGTCCGGCTATCGAGGGGGCGGGACCCGGTGATCGAGGAGGCGGGGCCTGGTGACGGAGGAGTCGATCGTGGAGGAGAAGGAGGCGGACAGAGGATCAGGGCTGACATCTAAGAGGGCTTGACCGCCCGCCTGAGACCCTGCAGAGCCTACCATAGAGAGTCTATGGTGGGCTCTGCAGGGTCACCCTTAGGTGGGCTGTTTGGGTTATCAGGTGGGCGTAACTAGAAATCACAGCGTGGGCGTAACTAGAAATCACAGGGCCCCATACAAAATTTTGCTATGGGGCCCTGTGATTTCTATTTACGCCCCTGCTCAAATTAATTGCTTGCTGAATCATGCAGCCATGGGTTGTTCCTTACCTTTACCATTACCTTGGATGGGCAGGACAAAGAGTGTTTCGAATGAGTGGGTGTAGCAGAGGTAGATTAAGCTGCAGCAGTGTGATCTGACCCAGAAGTGGAAAGCAGCTTCTTGGAGGCTTGTCGCGCGGTTTGGGTCCCATAGACATCTCTAGGCATTGAAAACTGCGTGGTTTTCAATGAAGTCGAACAATCAAAAAACCCGATAATTTTATCGAAAACAGCTCAGCATCTGAATCGCCTACATGTGAACTTAGCCTTATGCTTCTGCAGATCAACAGACACAACACTCTGTTACCTAAATGCTCTAGGTGGAAAAGGTGTTAGTCCTGAGGTCCTTTATGGGACCTATTTATTTGATCCCCTTCCTTTATATCAGACTTATTCTTCATATACATAATCAGACAAGTTGCATTGTTACTATCACACCCCTAAATCATCTGTTGGTGTGGATTGAAGGTCTACTCCTTATCCTACTTATTCTGAAGTCTTTGTTTGTCTGTTGCTTTACAGTATCCTCACTTAGCCTTTCCTTTTTTAATGTGTGTAAATCTCTTCACACCTTCCTTAACCTCTTGCCGTCCGCCCGTAGGCGCTTCCGGTTTCCCCCCTGACCCCTCACCTTGATTCCCGGGATCCGCTGCCCCATCTTGGATCCCGGGACCGGCTCCGAGGGCGTCAGGAGGAGGAGGACGGGAGATCAGCTCCTTGCTGATCCCCGTCCGGGCTGTGTTTTTTTTTTTAAATTTCGGTAATTTTTCCTTAATATAGTAAAAAAATAAAACCCCCAGTGGTGAATAAATACCACCAAAAGAAAGCTCTATCTGTCCCCAAAAAAGGGTATAAAATTCATTTCAGTACAGCGCTGCATGACGGAATAAATGTCAGTTAAAGTACCGCAGCGCTGAATACTGAAAAATGGCCTGGATGGGAAGGGGGTTTAACACCGCGGATGTCAACTGGTTAAATAGGGACTTATACTCTACTCTTCTTTGTCGCATAAAGGGTCTCATTGTCTCTTTCCCTTTAGATTCTACAGAGAGAGCTAATATATGTTGGATACCCCTCTCCCTGAGGTCAAGGATCATAATTATTCTGCTTTAACCCCTAGCTCTTTACTGGTTTATATGTTAGTAGTTATTGTGGGCTGGCCTTCAACAATTTTGTTTGCCAGTGTCCACCTCGTGTAGGTAACAGCATATAACCTGAATGTCCAAGAATGTCGTCTATATTTCTGTGTCCCTTAATGTACTCCAAGAAAAAGATTTTATGGTGAATACAAAAAAGAACAGTTAGGGTTTAGATCTACTTTTATGTTTGTTGAGGACACACTCATTGGTACTTGTAGTAAATCTAGATTATATTTTCTAGTCATCAGAGGTCTAACTCTGCAATGTTCATATAATATCAACCCATGCTTTGTAATTTCTTGTCAATAGCTCATACTGTCAGAAAGCTCTCTGTACCTTCCTTTAATTTTCAGGAGCTTAAATATGTCATACAGCAGCTTTTGCATCAAATTATATTTCTTTCATACAGTGTACTTTTGTCTTTCTTTTTTCCAGGACTGGAAAGCGAACACAATGGGGACTTATAATGGATGGCTGGAACTCCCTCATACGATATTATAAAAATAATTTTTCTGATGGATTTAGACAAGTAAGATGGTTTTCCTTTTTTCTGCTGTTACCTTGGTGTGCACATTGTACTGTATAACATTATATATTGAACAATCTTCTGTACTTTAAGCAATAACACCATAAACCTTGCTTAACCCCTTCGCACCCGATGACAAGATTATCCCATCATGATCGTTCAGTTCATTAACAACCAGTGACGGGATAATCCTCGTGCGGTACAATCAGTTACTGCTGCTGCTGGGTCCCTCGGGGTCCAAGGTAGACCCTCAACAGGAGATTAGGTGGTCACAGCGAGATCTGATCACTGTGATCGCAGAACCGCAATAGCTGGCAGCAGCTCACTGTGTTGTGCAGCTGCAAGTCGACTGCAAGTATCACTAAGGAGAGTAAAAAGTTTAAAAAAAAAAAAATTTCATAAAACAATTATAAGAAAATATAATGCCAAAGAGGCTATTAAAGATAGGAGACAAACATACCATATTCTAAAATTGTTTTTCACTCCTTGTATTTTGTGACCTACAACTCCCAAAGTAAACTGAAATCCCAGACATATGATATACCCTATAAATCAGGACAAATAAAATAATTTATTATGAATTACTTTGTTTGCTAAACTAATTATGTAGATTATTATTGACAAAACAAAAAAAATGTGGGGGGTTTTTTTTTATTCTTTTCATTTTTTTTTTAAAATGAATTTATATATGCATATATGTCACATCAAATGAAAGCCCATTTTAAAAACCAGTATACAATATGTGTAGGTGCAATGCATAAGGAAGATAGAAATTATGGTTAAACATAGCAAAAATGGCAAATTTGCTCCGGGCCCCAGGAACGAAAGAAAAACTTCTTAATAAAAATGTTTTCTTATAATTATAAATACATCAACAGTGACAGAATTATCAGAATAAGTTGGTATGCAGGTATCAAAGAATTATGCCTTTGCTGTGTGAAGTTGTAAAATAAGGGTCCAGTTATATTAAACTCTCACATATTTTTAAATAAATCAATGCTGTAATATGATTCTTATTGTTATCCATGCTTGCTTTAGACCTCTGGGCTGCTGTTTCTTTAAAGTTTTCAGAGTTCAAATTGCTGGGAGGAATTGCCGTTCTGCAAATCCCTCCATCCACCCTCTGTGTTCCTGTGCTAGGACTACAGAATTATGTAAGAACGCAGCCTGCCCGACGTGTACCACCTACTTTTTATTGGCAGCGGCTCCCGTGTGCTGGTGCTGTGTTGCTGTGATCTCTTTCACAT
>NW_017307523.1:6538-42842 GCF_000935625.1 Nanorana parkeri | reverse complement strand
GGGGGGGTATAGGGTTTCAACAATATTTATGTCTTGTGTATATGCAATAGCCTATGAAGCAATGTAATGTGTATTATGGCTACTTTTTTTTGTTTTTTGTTAAACAAGCATTTTGTTTAATGTGTATGTATATAGATTGCTGCAGTCTTTTTCTTTTAAAAAGTTTTGCGTTTGCTTATTAAAAAAGCATACATAAAATATGTTAAAAGAAAAAGACTTATATTGCTCCATAATCTGTGCACATACACATTAAACATAATGCTTGTTTAAAAAAAAAAGGCTGGAGCCATCATACGCATTGCTTTATAGGCTATTAGATATACATAAAGCTTGTTGATGTGAATGAGAGATCTCAGCAACGCAGCACCAGCACTCGGAAGCCGCTGCCAATCAAAAGTAGGCGGCCTTGTACACGTCGGGCAGGCGGCGTTCTGACGTAATTTTGTAGTCCTAGCACAGGATTATAGACCGAGGATGGAGGCACTTGCAGAACAGAAGTTCCCCCCAGCATTCTGAACTCTGAAGATGTTAAAGAAACAGCAGCCCACAGGACTGAAGCAAACATGGATAACAGTAAGAAACAAATTGTAGCATTGATTTATTTAAAAATATGTGAGGGTTTAATATCACTTTAATAACATACACACATATACTAGTAATAAGAAGAGATTGAGTTTACTTCTAACGTTATCCACAAAAGTAGCAATTTCAGCATTAGGAGACTCTCAATCTCGATTTATACTATATATTTTTATTCCACAAAAATATCAACCAAAAACTTCTTGCATATACTCTAGAGCAGGGGTGGCAAACTCAAATTCATCGGGGGCCGCATCAGCAATATGGTTACCCTCAAAGGGCCGGTTGTATAGGACTATGCATCTACTCTTTATTATCATAAATAGTTGCCTCTGCATTCAGTTGCTACTGGTTTTAATAATAATTTAAGTAATAACTAGCCTTGAAAACATCCACAAGAAACTTTATTGGAGACTGCTCAGACTGCAGCAGAAATCCCTAATCTGGCGTTTTCAAGTGACAGCTGTCACCTAGTCAAGTTAATTATTGTGGAATCTGGCCTTGGGGCGGCAGGGAGAGTAAATCCCTGACCATACACATACCTTGTTCTTGCAGTCTTCTCTTCCCTTCTCTTCCTTAGCAGCGGGGGAGGGTCGGCGATTTGCATGGGCCGAGGCTTATTGATATGCAAATTACCTTGGCCCATTCATATGTTAATATCTCGGCCGGTACCGGGACAGTGCAGGCTGCAGGAACAGCACCAGCAAGCTCCGGAAAGAGTACAGAGTAGAGAGGGCTGGGGGAGGAGGTGTTTCTCTGGCCTCCCCCACCAGCGCCCTCTAGTGTCTACTGTGTGGTAGTGCCGGCTCTGCTCGCTACCACACAGTAGACACTGCTCTGCACAGAGTCGGCATAGCGGACCGGCCCTGGCTGCTGTGCGGGCCACATTGCAAGGTCCGGCGGGCCGGATTCGGCCCGCGGGCCTTGTGTTTGCCACCCCTGCTCTAGAGTTTAAAGAAAGGCTTCCAGAAAAGGACAGAGACTTCAAGCCAAGAATACAAATCTGATTAATGCTGAATCAGCAGCAGTGTAACTATGGGCAAAATCATGACATGTATGATGTATGGTGCTCCAAACCAAATGGAATATATATCAGGTCTTAAAATTAGGTAAATACAACCTCAGATGAACAGCAACACATAACATATTACATCGTGTCATAAATTTAAATTGTTTTCTATATGATTTTATCAGCCTCTCACATTGTTGTAGAGGAATTTTTGCCCACTCTTGTTTACAATGTTGCTTCAGTTCATTGAGCTTTGCAGGCATTTGTTTATGCAAAGCTCTCTTAAAGTCCCGCCACATCATTTTAATCAAGATGAGGTCTTGACTTTGACTGGTCCATTGCAACACCTTGATTCTTTTTTTTTATTTTTTTCAGCCATTCTGTTGTAGATTTGCTGGTGTGCTTGGGATCATTGTCCTGTTGCATGACCCAAATTCGGCCAAGCTTTAGCTATCGGACAAATGGCCTCACGTTTGACTCTAGAACCGTAGGTTATAACTGGTGGGCCGTGACCCAATAGTGGGTCGCAACTCCGTGTTCAGTGGGTCGCCGCGTGCCTTCCACTGCACTAGGTGAGAGACTTCTCAGCCTCCCCCTAGTGCAGCACTCTCAGTGCTTGCACCGAGCAGCCATTCAACGTATGCTGCCCATCCACAAGTGTCAGCTTGAGGTGGGGTGGGCTAGGGGTATGGCCGCATGGGAGCTCCATCCATACGTGCATTGCTTACAGCTCCCTCACGTGCCCTGTAGACGTGCCTGGACTGAAGTGACATCACATTCTGGACAGAGCACGCAAAGGGAGCTGTACAAGAAATGCACATATGGATGGAGCTCCGTCACAGCACCCCACACTGGACCCCAGGCAGAGGATCCACTCCAGTTCTCATAAGGTAGGGAGACTGGGTGAAACTTAAAGAAAAAAAAAATCATTTTTTTTGGAGTGTGTTTGTGTGTGAGACTGTATGTAAATATGTGAAACTGTTTTTGTGGTTGTGTTTGTCTATCAGTGTTTTTGAGGGCCCATTCACTCTAGTATAGTGCATTAATCACACATTCCCGTGTGGTTAACGCACCGTACCACACAATCGCACCTGCCACGCATTCTGGTGCGGGAAGCGCATTGCGTTGCTATTCATTTGAATAGCACCCCAAACGCACCTCCCACCCACAGTGCGATCGCCTCCCCCGGAATGCGTAGTACCGCAGTGCAGTGCAACTTAAAGACCACGGACAAATGTGGGTTCTGAGGTTACAGTTGAGAACCGCTACTCTAGAATACTTTGGTACACAGAGGAGTTCATGGTCGACTCAGTGACTGCAAGGTGCCAAGGTACTGTGGCTCCAAAACAAGCCCATATCATCACCCCTCTACCACCCCTCCACTTTGGTCTCGTCTGTCCAAAGGACATTGTTCCTGGAGTCTTATGGTTTGTTCAGATGCAACTTTGCATCTAAGCTGTGCTGTCATGTTCTTTTTAGAGAGGCTTTCTCCTGGCAACCTTTCCAAACAAACCATAATTGTCCAGTCTTTTTCTAATTGTACTGTCATGAACTTTAACATGCTGAGGACTGTAGAGTCTGATTTTTGTTTTTGCAATTTCTCTGAGCATTGCAATGACTGTTTCAATGTTTTCCACTTGTGCATATTCGTCCTCACTGTAGAGTGATTGACTTTAAATTGTTTCGAAATGGCCTTACAACCCTTCCCAGAATGATAGGCAGCAACAGCTGCTTTTTTAAGATCTTTACTGATGTCTTGCCTCCTTGGTTTTGTGTCAACACGCACAGGGCCTGATTAAGAGCATCATGGGCCTGGTGCTGAGGATTTTGGTGGGCCTTTTTATGGAAATGGCGATGGTCACCGGGGCCCTCTTCCTCCTGTCCGGGCTTTGATTTGTAGTCTCTCTACAGCTTGAAATCAGTGGTGGAGCGCCAGGGCCTGGTTGCAACTGCAACCCGGGTAGATCTGCCACTGACTCCAAGCTGTAGAGGGACTAAAAATCTTAGCAATACATTATACAGATCACGAGGTGCCCGGGGACAAATCTTTCATTAGCACCTCCCCACCCCCCCAGAAACCAAACCATAGTTCAAGTGTGATGCACACAATCCATGCAGTCTGAAAGATGGAGGGCCACAGACTGATAGAAGGGGGGTCCGGTAACCTGCAATGTCGGCAGTTACCAGGGTCCCCCAAGTGGCGAAATGCTAAGGCCCCGTCACAGCTGCAACTGCTGTGACCCTGGTAGTTTTGCCACTGTATAGAGGACTACAAATCTCATCAAAACATTATAAAGCAATGCAGAATGGCATGTAGTGATGTCTTTGGGTGGCACCGTGCAAATCCTAGGGTTGGATAAAGAAGATCACCAGCACACAATGGATGAGATAAATCCAAGTGTTCTTTTATTCAAAGAAGCATGTCACAAGTGTTAAGGAGCCAACGTTTCAGAACCACACAGGGTTCCTTCATCAGGTCAAACAGAGAGGTCACTATGTTTCCCCTGATGAAGAGACCCTGATTGGCTCAGAAACGTTGGCTCCTTAACACTTCTGATATGCTTCTTTGAAAAAACACTTGGCTTTATCTAATCCTTTGTGTGCTGGTGATCTTCATTGTTCAATACTTGAACAAATGACACACAAAACTGACAGCAATCAGGTGTTCCAGGTTAGGTGCCAGTGATTAGAAAACGGAAAACACTGTTCTGATGTTCCTGTAGTGGGTTCACGAGGCTTTCGCAATACTTAATGTTTACTGTGTTCTTTAATTGGCGGGCAACATGTTCTTGTCGAAATATGTTCTGTGCTCCCTATGGATATGGATGCTTCCTTTCCTCTTTTTTTTTTTCTTGTTGTTTTTGTTTCTGTCTATGCCTTATGTTTTTCTACTGTGCAAAAACTGAATAAAAACTATTTGATTTAAAAAAAGAAAACGGAAAACACAAAGCGCACAGCTCATCCCTATCATGCGTCCCCGCAATCCACACTCAGTGCACGGATGACTCTCTTCTAGAGTAATAGGCTCAAAAACTGTAGAACCAGCACACGATGATCTTCCAAAGAAATGCAAACTTTATTCCACGTGCATCTATACAAATAACAAACGCTGACGCGTTTCTGCCTTACTCGGCCATAGTCATAGCTGATTGTGAACTAACACCGACCCCACTAAAATAGCACGCCATGCAGAGCGGGGAGAAACACCAAGGAGCACCTGTATCTAATAAACAGTCCATGTGTTTAAATTAAAAACAAATGTGATTAGAACCTCCTTGGGAAGTATGCAGGTGGAACCTGTCTTTATTTCAACCTCAGATATCTGGGGTTTGTGCTACTTATGTGCATGGCATCATCATGCCATCATCACATTAATGTGTATTAGTTTAAATAGGCATGATGTCTGCTAAATGTCAATCATTGTTGAGTGGGTGTTACTGCAGTGATTGGCTGGCTCTGCATGACTCCTCCCACAGGCCAGTGTAGTGCAGGATGAAAAGACCAAAAATGGTCATGTGGCATGATGGCTGATTCCAGGTTTTTCTCAGCACCTTCACTGTGATCTGTCCTATTGGACTGAAATTTGAGGATTGTGTTTCTCTTATTTACTTAACATACAATGGACAAACCACCTCAGATCCCTCACTCCTCACCGCCACTCCTGACATTGCAAAGAAAGATAAGCAAATAGTAACATTAACCCTTAAAACCCTAACAAGAGTAAAAGCAGTTTAAACTGCAAGAAGCATTTTTTAATTATTTTTTTTTTTTAGCTTATGCTATGTGAATGGGAACATGTAACAAATATAAAATAGGTGTTATTCCACTGGGGCATGACAGAGAGAGGAATGAGACACTGGATAGGTGCAAGCAGAAGTGATGCTAGAGGCTGTGGATGCAGCGATGGTGTGGATACAGCGAAGACTGCGGATGTATAGATGGTGCAGCAGAGGCTCAGACTGTGGATAAAGCGAAGACTGTGGGTGTTGGAGAGGCTGCAGGAGCAACTGAGGTGCAACAGAGGCTGCAGGTGCAGCAAAGACTGTGGATGCCATAGAGGAGCAACGGAGGTGCAACTGAGACTGTGGATGCCAAAGAGGGGCAGCAAATGGAGGCTGCCGATACCGCAGAGCTTGACTGCAGGTGTATAGGTCACTAGGACTGAAATGCTATAAATTGGCTTCAGTAGCTTAGGAGAAAAAAAGTCTGATTCTATGATTGCGTGCACACTTTATGTCCTGCTGAAGTTTAAATGGCCAATTGAGCTGCATAGTATGCAGAAAGTGCCAATGCTGGATTGTCTGAGATAAGTAACTCTGACATTAACCTCCTCCTTTTTATGGGGTTCCCACCCATCAGGGACCTAATTTCAGAGGGAAGTGGCAATTAAATGTGCATACGAGCTGAGTAGCAAAAACATCTAATGCCAAAGTCTAGAAGCGTCTCTCTGGAGATCTTGGAATCTAAGATTTGCTAGGCCTTGTATTCCAGAGAGTTAGCTGCTCGAGCAGAACAACTGGAGTAGGGCAAGAGAATCATGTTAAGAACCACCGGCCTAAGAAGAGAGGCATGAAAGGAGTGGGGTATGTGGAGATGTGGAGGAAGACGCAGCTCGAAAGACACAGGATTGATCTTGGCCATGATTTTAACAGGACCAATATAATGTGGAGCAAACTTAGCAGAGGGATCACCAGACTTTTATCTCCAGGCTGGCAGTCAGCAAATCTTTCGTACTTGAAGGTGGAATTAAGCATGTGCTTTTGTGCCGGGGACCAAATTGCATTGAAAGAGATCTGCATTGTGGTTAGAGCAGGCACCTTTGCAACCGGTGGGATAGGAGCCGGGTGGGATACCTGCATACCATGCGGAGTTAAGGCCGAGGCAGGGTTGGGGTTAGGTGGGGCAACTGGTGGCGAGTAACTCTTAAGGCCTGTCTAGTCGTTTAGGACTTTAAATTTTGAGCCCTGCCATAGAATACACAAAAATAATGATCTCCTGAAGCTAGAATTAATGAGGTTATTATTGTCAACATTGACAAGGATTCCTCACTGGTGGCTTCAACCTCCTTTAGATGCAGTTGGACAAGGAGCAGAGTATAAGCGCCAGTGATGTATAGGGGCTTTCTTAGAACTGGACATCAATTTGAATGGAGAGGGAAATCATCCAGGGAGGAGGGTAATTCTCAACCTTAACACAATTAGTTAGTCCTTGCCAAAATGTGGCCATTAGGGCCTCATTGTTACAGGCCAGTTGGGCTGCCAGTGTCTGAAAATCTGTTGCATCCTGGAGGGCACAAGCAGAAGAGGAGGAGGCATGTCTATGTTTCTTGAACATATGGTGAAAGGTGACTTGGAACGTGGGTTACTCTATAGATACTAGCAGACACGGAGGTTGGTAGGGGCTAGGTAACTAGGTACTTAACCATCTGACAGGCACGAGGCACTAGGTAGCTGGAAGAAGCAGTGAGGCTAGAGGCCCCCGAGTGCAGAGATAGCTTACCAGAGGTTTAGACTGTGGATGCAGTGGTGACTGTGGGTAAAACCCAAAAGTGCATGTGGCTGCACGGTATGGAGAAAGTGTTGGCTCATGGGGAGGTAACTGTGACACATCCATTAAGATTTTTGTTGAATTATTGATTGAAAAAGCAATTTTCTTGTGTTTTTATTCAGTTATGTCACCTTTATCTGTAGAAACTGTTTGAATGAAGATCTAATGTATGCCTGTTGAAATAACTTAAAGTCAATTTCTATGGGGTATACCTACTTTTTCACATGACTGTAGCAGATGAATTAATATAAATTGTTTTTAAATAGATGGAATTTTAGAGGAGGGAGGAAATAAACTGGGAAGATAATTGAGGTATGGAGGAGGTGGCTGTCCGAGGAATGAGGGAAGTTAGAAGGATATTCTTTTTGCAGATGTTTTATGTACTGTACATACTGGATACAAAACAAGCGTTCTCTTTCATTGTATAACTTTTTACTAGCTGTGGTATTATTTCCAGTTAAACAATCAATCTGTCCAAATTCTGTGGACTAAAAAAACTTAGAAACATCACCATATATAACATTTTCAACATTATTTCTACATATTAAAACATCAGTCCATAAAAGCAAAAAATACAAGAAAATGTATGCTCCATGTGTATAACATATAAATATTTTGTATTCTTATTTTTAGACAGCATGCGGAACTATAGTCTGTTAATGTTTAGTTGTGTATCCGCTAAGCTTTTGAAATGGTCAGACAAAGACCCCCCTTCTCACTCTTCTTCCATACTGCTCAGTCTCGGGTTTCAAACTACCGCTGTTCTGTCTTGTTAGAAACTTCATAAATAATTATATAAATAGTAAAAATTATATAAAAAGAAAGCAATAAAAGCTGGCATAGCAGCTTTTGCAATAACAGTAGCAGTGAGCAGGGGCATTGTAGGTATGGTGAAAGACCCGAGGCACCCATGGGCACCTTGAGTGGAATGATGATGCAGAGCATACTGTGGGGAATAGTGGGTGTGGCTAAATTGCAGTAACAGTGGAAGGGGTATGGTTAAATAAAGACTGAGCCTACTCTACTCTGGGTCAGGAGCAAGTAGCGCAGTGAGTGCAGGGGTCAGGAGCAAGTTACGCACAGAGTGCACGGATCAGTAGTATGTAACGCACAGAGTGCAGGGTCAGTAGTATGTAAAGCACAGAGTGTAGAGGTGAGGAGTAAGTAACACAGAGGGCAATAATTCTGAATTTCTAACATTTCTCTTTGTGCAATTCACCACATGAGACACAGCTTAGTGTTAGTTTAATGACATACAGCTTGACACAACTTCATCCGCATTAGAGTCACCTGCATGTACCCTATCATGGGGCCCATAAAAAACAGTCATGAGAAGAGCCCACATTATTGATGGCTTTAACCTCCCTGGCGGTCTGATTATGCAGTATTTTTGAATGCCAAAACGGTACATTGTTTTTCATGGAAATGTGTTGTTTTATATTGTAGGCCTGTAATTCTTAGGAATAACTCACTTAAATCTGTCCAAACAAGAGTCTAGTAGACATCCCGGATATGATAAAGTTTGAAACACGAAATTAAAAAAATTATAATATAATAAATAATTATAAGAAATGATAATATAATAATTATAAACAATTATATAATTAAAAAAATGGTCCAGTAAATGGGAATTCTGAGGGGCGCTGCCTGATCCGTACCACAGTCAATAGAGTACAATAAAAGTGCAGGCAGGGCACTGGACAAAGCTCTAGGGACAAAATTGAAGTGAAATGGTTTGATACAGAAATGTAATCATAAAAGATTACATTGTATTGTGTGTATTCTGTGTATATTGCATGTTTTCACTTTTGAATTTCCCGCCGGCTCCGCCCCCCGCTGTGATGCCAAACACTAAACTAAAAGTCTGATGCCGGCATCGGCTGGCCGCGTACAGCAGAGGACACCGCGGGCTTGTATGGACAAGGTAAGTGACACTTTTGTGTAATCCTGAGTGTGGCTCTGGGTTACTGCTATTGGCACTGAAAATTAACCCCGAGCCACACTTGGGAATACCGCCAGGGAGGTTAAAGAGAACCCTGATCAAGATGACTATATCAGGGTGATACCAATCCGCCCAGAGGTGTCCAAGACTGAGGACTTGGTCCTACTATGCAAGCCAAGCCACACATACCTCACACAAGGGCTCTGGGAGGCAAAAGGGGCCGGGCACCGTGATCATCGCTTGTATGTGATATAATAGGTATGTCTCAAATGCCGCCTGCTTCTGGGCCTGCTTGCCATCCCACCTGTCAGATTTATTGTACAGAGCCGAGGGAATCACTCTGAAACTCAGCTCTGTGCAACAGGTCTGGCAGTTGGGTCATCAGACGGGGACAGAAGTCAGCAGCTTAATTAGAGACATATTAAGGAACAAAATGTCAACCATCAATGTGTCGGGACCCAGGGCATTTAGCAGCAGATGTGGGGCATGTGCACTGGGAACCTAGTGCTAGGGACACCCCTGGCAGTGACTTAAATTAGAACTTAATTAAAATGGATCCATAATATGCAGATGTGCACAACATATTTGCCCATTATGGTAGACTTACATCTCACAGTGGCCTCCTCCATTGATGGAAAGGCCATACTCCCCCTTGTTGCTTCATTGCTGAAGTCTTTTGGTCTTCTTCCGAGTCCAGACTCTGTCCTGAAACCTATGGCATGCCAAGGTTGTACACTGAGCTGTGCATGTGTGATTGAATTTACAATTAGGAAAAAAGTTCTAGCATTCAGGGAGTAAGCATTTATGGCAGAATAGGCAGAGTGTAAGCATTGAAAAAATAGTTCTGCTTTAATCAATTATTATAATAATATAATTGATTAGAAATTACATAGTATTTGAGGTTGAATAAAGACATATGTCCATCAAGTCCAACCTATTGTGTGTGTATGGGTCCCTGTGTCATCTCGTTATTAGGAGTACCTGTACCCCTGTATATTACCGTTTCTCCGGAAATCGTCCAAAAGCTTCTTGAACGATTCCACACTATTAGCTGAAATCACTGCTTGTGGCAGTGAGTTCCAGACCCTAACCGCGCGAACTGAGAAGAACCCCCTTCGCCCCTTGTGTTTGAATTTTTTTTCTACCAGTTCTACCAGAAATATAACATTTACATTTGTTTTATTGTCTTGAATTGAAAGATTGTTTTTTGTTTTATACAGGATTCAATTGACTTGTTTCTTGGAAATTACACTGTTGAAGAAACCTATTCTTCTAGTCCTTTACAAGTGCAGAAAGATTGGAAATTCTTGGCAGTAAGTAAAAGCCACTACATTTTGCAGACCATATTCTACATTTTGTAGACCCAATTCTGTCTTTCTCTTGTCAAGCTTGCTCTTTATGTTTTTATCAAAGGCAATGTTTACTCTTACTTTAAAACAAGCTTCCACTAAAACTTGCAGTGGTAATTTAATTCAATCACAGGTAGATAGGTGTTTTAAAAATAAATTACAGGTACAAGAGGCTAGTAATAATTGTGCTAGTTGGATGGGAGGGTCTTCTTACATCTGACCACCAACGGATGTATCTAGATCCCTTAAGAATTTAGGGTTTAAAACCCATTCCTACTGTGTTGATGAGCTTTTTTGTTATTCTTACGAAGTCATTGAAGATTTCCTTTTTTGCATCTTGTATCCTCATAGGAATGAAATGTTCATCAATAAATGTTTCTTCTAACCTTAAAAGTATTTAAAGTGGAACTCCAGTCAAAATTTTTTCTAGTGTTAGATACATTAGGAAAGAGGTTAAACCTAATTTTTAACTGCAGGTGTTGCTCCCACTAGGGCAGCGGTTCTCAACCTGTGGGTCACGACCCCGTCGGGGGTCGAATGACGATTTGCCCGGGAGTCTCCCACTATTAGATAGCGGCTCCCGGCAGCCCGGGAGAGAAACACTTTCGAGCAGAGTAAACCTTTCCCTGCAATCGTTATTTTATTTTTTTTTCCCTGACATCGGGGGCCGCCTATCTATTGCACCCGCCCTCTGCTGCTGCCAATCAGCAGAGGGGGGCCTGCAGTTCTCCATCAGGTCCTCTTCTAGTGATTGACAGCAGCAGAGGGCGGGTGCAATAGCTTGTTTGCTATTGGCTATTGCAAAGTGAAATAGCCAATAGGAATCTAGCTATTCATTCCTATGGTGGTTTTTTTTTTTATTCTGACGGCATACGCCAGTGGTTCTCAACCTGTGGGTCGCTGTGTGATTTCTGCTGTGCTAGGTGAGAGTCCTCCTCAGCCCTCTCCTAGCGCAGCAGTGTCAGTTCTCCCACCACACCGCCAGATGTCGCTGCAGCAGCCGCGTCATCCCTAAATTTTACCGTTGGGGGTCACCACAACTTGGCAAATGTTACCAAGGGGTCCCGGCCCTAGAAAGGTTGAGAACCACTGCACTAGGGGGACAAAAAGGGAAGTAAAAATACATTTCTACAAAGTGAGGTGGGAATTCCACTTTTGACAGTTGTCACACTGCAATAAGTGCCCCCCACTGTGAGATTTCTCAGCAATAAAAACATAGCAGTATATTGTAGAGAAACAATCGTAATGCAACAACTATGATGTAAACGCCTCTCCTAGCTCTGGCAGAATCTACCCTTCTATGGGCAGAAGCATCCTCCTATCTCTGTCGGCGATTTACTTAAAAGGGACCTTAAACTCTCTAGCCGACTTCCTCAGCAGGAAGCGACTCCTTCCTTCCGAATGGTCCCTAAACAAGCACATTTTCCGGTTACTATCGGGAAGATGGGGTACTCCGACGGTGGACCTATTTGCCACCAGGGAAAACCGGAAGGTAGATGTTTTCTTCTCCCTGTGTCCGGGGGATGGGGCTCTAGGGGTGGACACCTTTGCTCACACCTGGACGTTTCCTCTGGCATACGCTTTTCCTCCCGTCAGGCTGATAACCAAAGTCTTGCTGAAAGTGGCACGGGAGCAAATGACCATCCTCATTGCACCCTGGTGGCCGAAGAGACCTTGGTTTGCGACTCTCCAGAATCTCAGCGTCAGTCCTCCGTGGATTCTTACGCTGGTGCCAGACTTATTGGCCCAGGGCCCAGCACGCCATCCACATCTAGAAACCCACCGCTTGGTTTCTGAAAGGGAAATCCTGCTAACCAAGGGGCTCTCTGAGAAGGTTGTGTCTTCTCTTCTCACCAGTAGAAAAGCTACCACTACCGCAATCTACAATAAGGTTTGGAAGACTTATTCCTCCTGGGTCCAGCTTAATGACATGATGGGGAACCCAGTTCCCATAGCGGTCTTAGAGTTTCTGCAAAAGGGTGCAGACATGAACTTATCCTGCAGTACACTCAAGGTACAAATTTCCGCCCTGTCCATCTACTTGGAGACCAGACTGGCGGAAGAACCGTTAATTCGGAGATTCCTATTGGCCACTGCCAGAAGTAGGCCTCCAGCTGTGAGGAGCTTCCCAACTTGGGACCTGTGTAGTCTTCCGCGGGTTTCTAAAACCTCCCTTTGAGCCTATCAATTCTTGTTCACTTCACCTTCTTACTGTCAAGGCAGCACTGCTAATAGCCATTGTGTCGGCCAGAAGAGTGAGCGAAATCCATGCATTGTCCATAGCAAAGCCTTACTGCACGATACATGATGACAGGATCGTCCTTAAACCCGACCCGGGGTTCTTACCGAAAGTGGCCTCCACTTTTCACCGCACTCAGGAAGTGGTTATTCCTTCCTTCTACCCTAACCCAGTTACAGAGGAAGAAGAGAGACTGCGGGGCATCGACGTCGGGAGATGTGTTCTGGAGTATCTGGATAGAACCAGCCAAATCTGATAATCTATTCGTCCTCTTTTCAGGGCCTGAACAGGGCCTACGGGCATCCAAGAGCACAGTTGCGAGATGGATCAAACTGGCTATATCGGAGGCCTATAGACAGCAGGGATTGATTCCGCCACAGAATGTGACTGCACATTCCACCAGGGCTTGGGCTTCTTCTATGGCTGAACGGGCAGGGGCTCCCCCAGATCAAATCTGCAGGGCAGCTACCTGGACCAGTTTCCAAACCTTTGTCAGGCACTACCGTGTGGACGTGTTTGCCAAGGAGGGCCAGGATTTTGGTAGAAAGGTCCTGCAAGCAGTTAGACCACCCTAAAACCATGTGAGTATGGGTTCTTGCCTACTCTCTCAGATGCTGTCCTGGAAGATTACTTGGGAAAAACTGAGTACGGTACCTGGTACCTCGGTTTCCAGGACAGCATGGAAGATTTTTGGTCTTCAGTTTTTGTGCGTGCGTGCGAGCGAGTACGCATGCGCGTATACACATGGATAGTTTAGAATTATGTCTTATCTATAATTTAATGTTTTTATACAATCATGTTTTTCTGTACTCATATCTTCGTGCTTAATGCAGTGTTTTTATGGTCTACGCATCAGTGAGTTTTAGCAGCCTGTGATGTTTGTAACCCAAATGCCATTGACCTTTTTGCGTGTTTTTTTGGGGGACAAAGCTGCTATGCATTTATTAGATGGCCGCCCTGGGATTTCCATACACTAGGTGACTAGGTAACCGGGTCACTATTATATTATCAATTTGCTTTTCCCGGTGTTTTGATGAAGGGGGCGTGCCCTGGAAACGCGTTAGCCGCAAACACTTTCAGCCAGTAGGCAGCATGACAGCCAGCGGATCGGTGTCTTCTGTGTAGATCTCGTGAATACGAGTTACACTTCCTACAATCTGATAGGAGATATTATATGTGCTTATTATTGCACTTTTGTGAGTGTTTTTCCTTATTCCACAATAAAACGATTCTGCTCATGTCGGGACGCTCTGTGGTTTTTGTTAGACCTATTTTTAATAGTATACTATAACTAATGCCATACCACATACCATATCATAAAGTCTGCATTGACTTTATATAAATATTGAAATGCAATAATCAAAAGCAAATTAAATCAAATACACACTTAAAACAAATTAAGACAGATGGGCAGGATAATACATGCTACAGAACAGTGAGTATGTGGGTTTTTTTTTTTTTTCTGGTTAGTTGAATACTGGATAACAGAGTTTACTGTGTATGTATGTAGATATATACATTTTTGAGAGGGGATTGCAGAGTTCCACTTTAGCATTATTTGTATATACTGTGATGATCTACTCTACATATTCCTTTTGTGTATTTTTAAACAACCCATGCTATTTTCTTTTCCCCTATTCAGTTGCCAATCATCATGGTGGTTGCTTTTTCAATGTGCATTATCTGCTTGCTCATGGCTGGTAAGTCAACACTTTTGATTACCGAATTGCTAAGATACACGTTTTATGTAATTTGTCTGTTCCTAAAAAGTACTACAAATAAACAATCTGCTTTTTTCAAGGTGACACCTGGACGGAGACTTTGGCCTATGTACTTTTCTGGGCAGTTGCCAGTATTGGGACAGCCACCATTATCCTTTACAATGGCAAAGACTTTGTTGATGCTCCAAAATTGGTGCAAAAAGAAAAGATGGATTGAATTATTGATTGTCAGAAGGACATTGGCAGTGATTGTTGCACAAGCCATAATTGGAGTCTTTACTGATCTGCTTTCAAACAAACATCATTGCTATTCTTACTTATATTGAACTTCATTTTAAACCATCGGATCTAAAACATAAGACCTTGAGAAGCATATAATGATCTGCTTTTCATTGACCAGGGTGTATATTTTCCATTGCTTTGCAACATATTGCAGAGTTTGTAACTATTACAGAGTTAAGACATGGACTTCAAAATATAGTAGTTAGGTAGTAAAAAAAATAATAATAATAATTTTGATCCACATGCCTTATGATTGTCACAAGTGTGTTTTAAATAAATAGTTTAAGATGATTTGCATGAGCAATAAAAACTGTTGATTTTTTTTTCCAAAGTGTGTAGGCAATTTTTATTTTTATTTCAAAGCCACTGTTGACAGTTTTGGAATAGAGTGGAAATATCTCAGATTTGTATTGCCTGTATCCCCATTTAAGCCACAGGGACATGAAGTCGTTTTTGTCCCTACTGTTGTAATAAGATTGTCCTGCCGCAGCTCACAGCGCTCTCGTCCTGACTCCTGCAGCGCTCGGCGGCTGTCACTTTCTTTTCTCCCCGCTGGAACAGCTCCCAGCGGGGAGAAAAGAAACCAGGGATGACCCGATGTATATATATATATCGGCCGAAAAGTGCCATTTTCGGCCGATATATCGGTGCATCCCTAATTTATATTTATAAAAACAAAATCGTACATTAAAACAGAGATGTACAAATCCCAGGAGCTCCGTATGCTCCTTACAAATGACAGCTACCTCCTAACTTTTACATTTTTCTCTAGTGTAGTCTTGGAGCTCAAAAGTATCGGTACAAGTACTCGTACTTGTACCGAGTACTGTACTTGGTATCTGTGCAACCCTACCGAATATGATGTAAAATATTTGCAAATGTTCACTGCCAGGTAATTCAAAACACCCAACATGCATGTCAACAATATTAACCTTTCAAAATATAGTTGTGCCATATTATTTTCACTAACATGTGGGTTTACTGATTGGCTAATGACAGTCTCATCTTATTGTTTAAAGAGAACTATTGGGTACACCTTTTTTGCATTTTTAATTTCCTAATGATATAAGAGTACATTTTGCAATGTTACATTTTGTAATCTAAATGCACCATAAGCTTAAAATTCAATGTAATATACTGTGAGGCGGGCTAAGCTCTGTGCTGAGAAGTGATCGCAACATTCCTCTCCCATTGAGTGACAGCAGCTTGCAGGCACAGCAGCTCGGACCTTATCCTATCGAAGTTTTGTCATGTCATGTCAAAGGTCTATGAACACTTGCACATCCATCCTGCAGTTTGTCTTTCATTCCCCTCTCCTCTCCACACTACTGTCTCCAGGCAACACATCGGCACTAGCACAGTCAGTTCAGCTCTGTCCTCAGCCCCTTTACTCCACACTGTTGTCTTGGGACATACACAAGGAGAAGAAGAGATGATGACGGAGGGGAGGGGGGCAAGGACAAAGCTGAACTGACTGTGCTAGTGCCTATGTGTTATGCGTGTTGTTTGGGGACAGCAGTGCGGAGAGGAGGGGGTCGAGGACGGAGCTCTCTTGCTTTTGGACATACCATGGTATAGTGCCTTTTTTACTCGCCATGAAATCCCTTCCTCTGATGTTAATTGATGGACTCCTTCCCTCACTTGGGTTGGCCTGTTGCAATGGTTGCTCATTTTGTTTTCTACCCTTCTACTGCTTGCTACAATTGACAATAGGGCAAGCCCTATTTTTTGCGTTTGCAGTGGAACAGAACGCTGGCAAAGTTTTCAGGCGTCCGATCACACAGTGGGCGGGGGGACGTGCAAGCGGTGCCATTGAATACAATGCACCGCCACGCCCCAAAACGCAAGGAAGTTTCTCAGCGATCGCAGGTACGTTCCAGCAGCTACCGCTCATGAATGCACGCTTGTTCACACCAAGCGCGTTCCAGGAGCAGAGCAGTTACAGACCGGATCAAAACTGCGTCCAATGCATTTCAATGGTATTTTGGGCTCTAGTTCACACTGCAGCGTTCAGTTCCAGAGCATGTTAAAAAAAACCTGCAGCAAGCCCTATTTTACCTGCTCTGGAACGCATGCAAATGCATCAAAAACACATGCAAACGCACTGAAAGCCCATTCTAAACTAAAAAATATATATTATTTTTTTTTAACCAAAAATGGTCCGGAACGCATCAAAAACGTGGCACAACCCACTGCACTGCGTGTGCAGAAACTCATGCAGATCTGGTCTGCATTTGGTGTGAACAAGCCCTTATTCAGTCATGCAATGCTATACTGAAATTAATTTTATACTATTTCTTTATTCACCACTGGGGGGTTTTATTTTTTACTATATTATTGAAAAATTACTGAAAATAGTTTTTAAAAAAAGTTTTTTTTTTTACATCGTTATAATACAATTATTGTTGTAACAAAGATCTACGCTCTTGGAAGACTGCTAAAATTATTTACAAATATGAATGGCCCTTAAGCTGCTATGAGAAAAAGAAACGGTGATTTAAAAATGTTAACACAGCGCTAAAGGTGCTTAGATAAATTGAATACCAATGTTAAATAAAAACAATATTGCAGCTCAATCCCATAAAGTGAATCATAACAGTGAAAAATATAATAATTAATTAGGCAAAAACCATGCCATTCACAGTGAAAAAAAGGTGATACAATAGTGGTGAAGAAATAAACCACTCCGGAGTCTGCAAGGAGACCTATTCAATGTGATTTACCATTAAAGGCAAAAAGCTACTTATGTGATACAATGTGACAAGATATCAGTGAATGAAAAAACAGTACATTCTAGCAATCCAGGTAGTAAAATGATAGCACAAACTATTCAATTGAGAAAACAGTGTAACAAGTGTTCCAGTGAAAGAAAAATTCATCTCAAACTGGTTTCTGTAGAATATACTGAAAAACACAATTTTGCTTGCTCAGACATTAACTATGCATAACCCAGAAACAAGCCAATGAAATTAATCACTTTCAATCCCTCCTTTTATCCCAATGGGATAACGGTATGAAATATTTCCTTTATATTTAGGTGGGAGGAGCATTGCTCCTGCTTCCTGGGTCATTTTGTAGATCTCATTCATGGCCATATAGGATGTGGGTGGGACCTCACTTTGGTAGGCCTTTATAACTAGATGGAGATCTGCCATACACCGCGGAATATTTGCCTTCGGGACATCCTGCAATGGGGTCAACAGTGACATGCAGAGTGTGCGGGTGGGAGATTCACTTTCCACACTCCTCTGCATGAACACATTCACAGCATCCATCAACTCCACATTCTGAGCCCGTAGGCCACTAGGGGGCAGCAGAAACTCTTCTTCCCCTAGGCGCCGGTGTTGTCCTTCATACAGCTTGGGAGGGAAGAGGCATTGGACTTTAGGAGGAGGAACTTCCCTCCAATGGACTATACCCCTCAGGCATCTCGCCAATTGGACTGGTCTCCACTTCCAGACCATCAGCCTCCTCTCTTTCTTGCAGCATAGGTTTCTCAAGGCTACACTGGGTTCTAAAAACAAAAAAAATTTACGGTCATCATTCATAGAAAAACAGTGAACAGTGTACATCACCATAAGAAGGCCATCTTACAGACGGTTACAGACAGTCTAACGGTTATCATTCATAGAAAAAGTAAGCAGTGTACATCACCATAAGAAAGCCATCTTACAGACGCAGCTCCAAGATCGGTTTCAAAAAGTAGAGGAGATGGTAATGAGTATATATTGCCCTCCTTCTAGTCCCCGACCCACTTCTTTCCTCCTTTTTTTGTAATTTTAGTTCCTTACGAAAGCAATATTTCATACTGCGCCACTTAACTATGCACAATAAAACTGAAAATATAAAATATTAACATTCGTTATCTTTTTATTCCTTACAGATTTCGAAAATCAAAATTTATTTTCCTATATTGTTCAATCAACATGCAAAGCAATTTGGCGTAACCTGCACAGCGTAGTGATTCCAGCTACCAAGGAAGAAAGTTGGAAAAAAATTGCTGGATTATTTTGGGAAAGATGTAATTTTCCTAACTGTTTAGGGGCTATCGATGGGAAGCACATCCGCATCACAATGCCCCCATTTTCTGGAAGCAAATATTTTAATTACAAAAAGTATTTCTCATTAGTCCTGCTGGCAGTGGCGGATGTGGACTATCGCTTCACTTATGTGGACGTAGGGTCATATGTTAGCAGCAGCGATTCGGCAATTTTTAATAATTCCACATTGGTTCGTCTACTACAGACCAATGGACTCAATCTGCCTAGGGATAGCCCATGGTGGGGAACTACAGACCCAGTCTACCCTTATGTGTTTATAGGTGATGAAGCATTTGGGATAGTCAGACATTTACTTCGTCCCTACTCGCAACGTAGACTTGACCCTAAAAAGCGCATTGTCATCTATAGGCTGTCACGTGCATGCAGAATGGTGGAGTGCACATTTGGTATACTGGCTAATAAATGACGTGTACTGCACACAGCCATGCAACTGACCCCTGAAAATGACACCACTGTCATTAGGCAACTTGTATTTTACACAATTATGCCAGAGAGAAACATGGCTTAAATTTAGAGGACACCTTCCCTAGAGCAGGCTGAATGGAGATTTGGTAAAGGGACCAGTGATGCACATAACATGAGAGATGAAATTACTCCTGCTGTTGAGGTTTCCTGGCAGGCAAGGGCAGCCCAGCATTACTGACATGGTTGCTAAAACTAGAATGTGGTGGGTTTCTTTCTGCTCAATTGTCCTTTATTTCTCTTCTGTGTTAGCTAATAAAAAAATATATACAGTATGTAAGTAGTGTAAAATGTTATAACATACTTGTTATTATCCATGTTGAATTTATAATATTCTTGAGCAATGCATGCTATTTGTATTGTATCTTTTTTTTTTGCCAGTCCACTCAGCTCGCTGTGTCTGCAGAGTCCTCCCAGACTTTAGTAAACTTGCTAGGGCATCCCCTGCTCTGATATGTAGCCTTGTAGAGGCTTAGGTATGAATTCACTAGGCCCTTCCAGTCCGAGATAGTTGGGGGTGTACTCTGTCTCCACCGCACTATCACCACCTTCCTGGCGCAATACAACAAAATTCCCATGAAGGTCTGTCTCGCTGTGATTGGTGCTCTGTTAGCCCCAAAATACATGTAGGCACATCAGGATTAAAGGGCACATCAACAAATTGTGACATAAAATGGGTGACTTCGAGCCAGAATGGTCTGACTCGTGGGCGGGCCCACAAAATGTGGATAAGACCTGCCGGCGAGTCAGAGCACCTCCAACATTCAAAGCTGCTGCCCCCATAGATGCGGGCTAGTCTCGCCGGAGTGTAGTACACCCAGTGTAAAATTTTACATTGAATTAGCTTATCTCTGGCAGACACCAAGTGGCTAAAGGGATAATCCCACACATCCTCCCAGTCCTCATCCGTAAGCGCAGGTGCATCAGCTAGCCAGGGGCCTTTACAGTTAAGTGCATGTACCAAGGACGTTTGGAATAGATGCCTATACACCTCTGACAGCGGTTTAGTGAGACCTTCTCTTCGCAATAATGTCTCCAGTCGGGACATTTGTACTACGCAAGTCAACCCCCCCGAATTGGCACCGGAAGGCATGGCGTAACTGTAGGTAGCGGAACAGATAGGCCGTAGGGACGTGGCATTTCTCCTGTAGTTGGTCAAAGGTTAAAAGTGTATTGTTTAATGTAAGATCTAGCGTTTTAATTCCCTTTCCAGACCAGACATGAAAATCGGGTATATTTAAGAAGTGTGATAAAAGCGGGTTTTTCCAGATGGGAGTATGTGGGGACCACCCCTAGTGGGTCAGACCCAGCTGCCTGCAAATGGACGACCATGCCATAATCGTAGCTCTCATAGACACAGTGAGTTCATATGGAGCCCTGAGACCCCTCAATGGAAGTCCAGCCAGAGCTGCATAGGACCCTAGCGAGGCAGCCTCCACCACCACTGCTGTGTCCTCAGAGTCACCCGTGAGCTATTTGTGTAGGACCACCATTTGACCAGCTAAATAATATTTTTTTAAATCTGGGACTGCCAGGCCCCCCCTACAACATGGCTCCTGTAAGGTGGACAACTTAATCCTGGGGGTTTTGGAGTTCCATAGAAAGGAGCTAATAAGGGTATTGATTTTTCAGAAAAAGGATTGTGGTACTCAGACTGGCGAGTTCCTAAGAAAGTACAGGAAAACAGGCAGTATTTTCATTTTGATCAGGTTAACCCTGCCTACCAGGGATAGGGGGAGATGCTTCCAAGACTCCAACCGTGTCTTAAATTGGGAGAGCAGCAGGAGAAGATTAAGGGGTTAATAATCCCTGACCGATTTCGTTAGTTGGACTCCAAGATAAGTAATTTTTTCAACCCACTGTAAAGGGAGGGAGTTATCCGCCTGTGACCGGGTCAGTGGATCTAGGGGGACCACATGGGACTTAGACCAATTTACCCGCAACCCCGAGAAGCCTGCGAAGATGTCTAAAATTCTCAGTGCGGCCTGTAAGGACGGGTCCGCATCTGCCAGGAAAAGGATAAGGTTGTCCGCATAGAGCGCCAGTCTTTCCTCTATACCCCCTATTTTTAGGCCGCAGATCTCTCGTGACGAGCGGAGAGCAATGGCCAGGGGCTAAATCACCAAGGCAAACAAGCTCGGTGACAATGGGCATCCCTGGCGAGTGCCTCTCCCGATCACAAAAGCTTCAGACAGTAGAGATCCAATTTTGAGGACCGCCCTAGGGGAGCTATACAGGATACTGATCCATCTGCGAAACCCAGGGCCAAATCCCATCAATCGTAGTACCTCCCACATGTATCCCCAATCAACAGAGTCGAAAGCCTTGGCCACATCCAGCGAGGCCAAGGCTCTAGAACCCGCGTTGTCATGGGTTAACTGAAGATTAGTGAACAGTCTGTGCAGGTTGGTGTCTGTAGACTTGCCCGGTATAAACCCGGTTTGGTCAATATTGACCAGGGACCCCAGAACACTAGAGAGGCGTGTTGCCAGTACCTTGGTCAGTATTTTTAAGTCCATATTGAGCAATGCAATGGGTCTATATGAGGAGCATAGGAGGGGGTCCTTCCCCGGCTGCGGCAGCAACACCACATGGGCATCCCTGAAGGAGTCGGGCAGAACCCCCACCTCCAGACAATCCACATAAAGGTCCCTAAGCCTGGGTCCAACAGAATCAACATACTTCTTATACCACTCAGCCGGGAAGCCATCCGGCCCAGGGGACTTACCATTAGGGAATGAGGCTATTGCCCGCTGTACCTCCTTCAAGGTAATAGGCTTTTCCAGAGAATCCCTGTCCGCACCTGCCAACTGTGGGATGGTAAGCCACCCAGCAAGTCCTGCAAGGCGCCCAGGTCATACACGGGAATGCTTGAGTAAAGATCTTTGTAGTAAGTATGGAACTCCTTTAGAATAAGAGGGGGGTCTGTTACCCTCGTCCCTGTGGCAGTCAGAATGGCTGGAATGTTAGTTAGTGACCTCTGTTCCGCTACCAACATTGCTAAGAGTTTACTGTTTTTGTCCCCTTTCTCAAACAAGTTTTCCCTTGACAGCCGCCAGGAGCACTGCGTCAGCCCCACATGGTGCATGTTGATGGAACGCCTTGCCTTCTCAAGTGCTGCCACCGTGGATTCACCAGGAGAGTCTGCATAGGCTGCTGCGCACACAGCTTCCTCGATCTGGAGTAATGTAAGGGCAGCGAGCCGCCTTAATACCAGATATATACTCTACCCTGGTGGTAGCTTTAAAGGTGTCCCAAACCACTGGTGCCGACGCTGTGCCCGCATTAATGTGCCAATAGGTCAGCATAGCTGAGGATACCCTTGCTGCCACTCCCTCAGCCACTCAGGTGACAGCTTCCAGCCTCCAGACTTCCTGCCCCCGGGCACCAAAAAAGTAATAGAAAGTGGGACATGATCCGACAGGCCACCAGGCAGGTAGGTAGCCCCGGACAACATACCTAACATGGTCTGGTTACCAAATGCCATATCTATCCGGGCCGAGGAGCCATGGACAAGAGACAAATGGGAATATGTCCTGATACCAGGATGCTTCCACCGCCACACCTCTTCCATCATAGCCGTCTCGGCCCAGGACACTAGTTCAGTACCCAGAGGCCGAGCCGGGTTAGAGGAGTCCAGAGCGGAGTCTAGGATATTGTTAAAATCCCCGGAAATGAGAACTGGCAGCGGGAGGTAAGGAGCAAGTTTGTCAACGATGGTATATAAAACCTGTACATTAACCGGCGGAGGTATATATACACTGACCACCGCTATCTGAGTTGCTTGGATATCAAGTACCACAATTACAAACAGTCCGCCAGGGTCAGTGACAGTATGCAGAATGGTGCAAGGAAGGGATTTACTAATGAGCACTGAGGCACCCCGGGAATACGTGGAGTAGGTCACATGCACCATCCTCTGTATCCAGGGGCGTCTCAGCGCCACTACCTTATTACCATCCTGATGCGTCTCCTGTAGCATTACTATATGCGGGTTAAGTTGCTTCAAATAGTTACATACCATGGATCTCTTAAATTTGTTATTAAGACCCCATACATTCCAGGATCGCACTTTAATGTCATCCAACCCCATCACATCTGCCAATACATATGGATGAATACCACTCCCTCTCAGGGCGTAAGCGAGATCTAGGGCAACACACAATCCCCCAGAACCGAAAAATACCCACAAAACCCCTCTTCCCTGGGAAACATATTAAACTCAACAATAACATTGTCCAGAGACGTTTAAGCCCAAAAACCCCAAAAAAGTCAGCCAGTCAGGGATACCCCAGCTAAGCTAAGGGGTGTACCCAAAGGACATGGACAAGTGTTTTGCAGCTGTAAAAAAATCAAACCAAAAGAAACAGAAAAAACAAACTCGAAAAATCGTAGGTGTCCAGATGTTGAGGGAGGGAGCGAGCCGTCGCCCCCACACTGTAGGATAGATGCTGTGGAAGACCGGATAAGACACCTCTAGGTCTAGCGTGTTGTATCTGACATGGTAAGTTCAAGACATACCCACCATCCCCAGTCCCTGCGGTCTCTGCGGCCGTTGACGGTACCCATCCCCAGTCGAGCAATGCAGCATCCGTCCTGTAGAATTTAAGAAACAGGGATAAGAAAAAAGAACCCAGAGGAACAAAGCTGGAACCAAAAAATAACAATTGTAGAACTTGAAGGCCCACAGGAAGCGCAGCCCATAAGGATAATCAAGGAGCATTTGGTCACGGGTCCTCGGCCTCCTCCCTCCACGAAGTAGGCCCGTCCGCCAGGCAAACAGTGCAGGAGTAGGTCAGCAGGCTGAGCCAGTACCTGGATATTCCCTTCCATAAGATAGGGTAGGCATCAACAGGTATCAGCTGCTGGGGAGCACTTAGCCCAGCGCATCCAACCATTCAGTAGCAGATCCAGGCGAATCAAACATGTGGACCGTGCCAGATTGGGGAACCCAGAGTCTACTCGGGTACAGCATGTTGTATTGGATGCCTTTTTCCCTTAGACCGCGTCTCACCTCCACAAAGGTTCTCCTCCACTTCTGAATCTTCGCCGAGAAGTCAGGAAATAGACGGACGGAAGCATTCTCATGGCGAAGGTCCGGGCACATTCTGGCCGCCGCCAATATCCTGTCCCGGTAATTGAGAAGGCGCGCCAAAAATGGTCTTGGTGGTGCCCCAGGGACAGGCTTCCCAGTGGGCACCCTATGCGCCCTCTCCACCACAAAGGTGGGGGGCAGCTCTTCCAGTGCCAGCACCGATTTAAAGAAAGCCTCCGCGAATTGAGCAGGCCTCTGGCCCTCCGCTCCCTCAGGCAGGCCCACTATTCGCACATTGTTGTGCCGCATTCTATTTTAAGAATCATCTACCTTTGCCGCCAGCGTCTTAACAGTACGTTGCAGGTCTTGTATGGCAGTAGTATGTTCCTGGACCGAATCTTCCACCCCAGACACCCGCATCCCCGCCTGAGACAGCCGGCCCCTAATCTTGTCCAGATCATGTCTGATCAAGGTGCACTCCACCGCCAGATGGTCGATTTTGGCAGTGAGGGCGATTTTACAGCCCTCTATAGCATCCAGGATAGATTTAGTCTCAGCCCTCTCCTTACTTGCTGTCGATGGGGAGACAGGCTGCTCCGGAGGGGCCAGCGCCGCTTCAGCAGCGCCTGGAGCTTCTCCCTTCATGCACAGGGTCCGGCGTGAGCACTCACAGGGAGCAGGGGATGGAGGCAAGATGGCGGCGGCGGGACACGAGGCCGCACGCTGGGATCTTCTCCAGCCTCTTCTGGGGGTATTGCCACGCTTGCCGGACCTAGAGGGCATATCCCCCTGCTCCGGACATCCACCGGAGCTTGGGTGAGTATTTCAGGAGCCGAGTCTTCAGGATTAATGCTGGAGAAAGGTCAGTGTAGCGGCGGAGCTCCCTCAGTCACGTCCGCGCTGCTTCACATCCCGGCCACGCCCCTTGTATTGTATCTTTAATTATTTTGGGTATATTTAACTTTGCACATCACACAATGCACAGATTGGTCACAGTGAACGAGAAAACACGCACATACACACACGATAGAATATCAGAGCCACACAAGCAGCAGCATCAACATGTGTCTCAGTGACCGAACAGGGAGGGGAATTGTGGTGGGGAGGAAGGGGGATGGATAGAATACTGCACTTGGGGGAAAGTACTACTAATAAATACATAATAAACTCACCAAGTACTCACCACAGCTCTCCTTCTGATTCTTGGACATATCTTCATATCCAGGGAAATATCTTTCAGCAATTGAGCTCCACTGATTAGCCTTCCTGCGATTATTCTTATATTGTGGATGCCTGGTATCGTACAACTCAGGGCATTCTTCCACCATGCTGATAAATCGCTCTGTCACAATGCTTGTCCACCATTGTGTCTTCAGGTCACAAGATCACCTTTTTCCACAGGCAGGAAGTGACCAAGGAAGATTAGGTCATCACACATGACCATAGAGTTTTTTGCATTTTGATGCGTTTAGACGTGGAGCGTTCCAGAGCAGGAAAAAAACTGCAGAGCATGCTGCAGTTTTTTTTTTCATGCTCTGGAACTGAACGCTGCGGTGTGAACTAGAGCCCAAAATACCATTGGAATACATTGGACGTGTTTTTGATGCGTTCTGTAACTGCTCTGCATCTGGAACACATTTGGTGTGAACAAGCCCTTATACTTGTTATATTGTCCCAGCGCATAGATGGATCCGGACAATCCCTGCAGTATTTATAGAGACTGTACATCTTCTACATCAACTTCCCTGTCATCACTGATAGCCTATCAGGCATGTGGTTAATAGATCAGCTGGGCTATGCATATCTGATAGACAAACATTAGAGGTATTCATGACATTTTTTGCCATACAATACCAAACATTTTCTTGCTGTTTCAACAACTCATATAATCGCCTATGTGGTCATATCTCATTAACTCTTGTTCCACACTTAAGTTTATACAAACCCTCACAACCCTCATATACAAATGTAGTAGAAACCCAGATAATAATGAAAAGTATAGTTAGACCCCCAAAAAATAGGCAGAAAAGTTAAAGTCTTTGGTTTGGATCCAGAAGAAACATCTTGACCATGTTGATCAATTCCCTGCTCAGTATCAATCCCTTCTGGTGCTTTCTTGACCCTGGAAGCGTGAACCCACGTTGGTGATTCTTCAGTCAACACTGCCATTCTGGCCACCGCATTTACAGTAAGAGGCTCTCCATATGGGGTAAGAACAAGGTACCATGCTTGTGTAGGGCCTTGACCAGCACAATGTCTCCTGGCTCAAATGGATGTGTTGGCTCTCCTACATGTGAAGGTAGAGGCCATTCAATTTCCTAATCAGTTGAATAACATATTCTTCCTGTATCTGCTGTAAATCTCCATCATATAGAATTAAAGGTTTCCCTCTTGTCCAAGGGGTGGGAAAAGACCTACCCATCAGCACCTCAAAAGGTGACAAACCTGTTGTCTTGTCTAGGGGCATTCTGATCTCTGCTAAAACAGCAGGTAGGTGTTTGGGCCAATTATGGAAAGTACCCCCTGTTCCCTTCCTCAATGTGTCCTTTATTGTCCTGTTAATTCTTTCCACTATTCCTGAACTCAACACATCAACTTAACAATTTGTTGCATCTTTGCAGTTTAAAAGGAGGGCCTTTATCTGAATCTATGGACAATGGGCAGCCATATCTTGGAATAATTTCCTTACACAGAATCTTAGCCCCTGCCTGGGCATTCTCATTGGTAGTAGAAAAAGCTTCAACCCACTTACTGAAAGCATCAACTATAGTAAGTATCTCAAACTCCCTTGTGCAGGTGGCATGTGTGTAAGTTCTATTTGTAATTGCTGGAATGGGCCCTGTGGAATGACCAAATGGTCCAATTTCCCTATTTTCTTCCCTTGTACATTGTTCCTTGCACAGGTTAAACAGCTGTGCATCCACCAAAGACGGCAGATCCCTACAGCAAAACCTTTCCTGTAAAAGCGTCAATGTATCCCTCTTGTTAATATGTCCAAAGCTATGAAAATTTGAAATAAATAGCGGTGCAGATGTCTTTGGAAATACCAATATCCCTCCCATTGACCAAAAACTAAATGAGTATTGGGTCAAACCTTGATCCTGCCAAAAGGCGAGATCATTAGGGGAGGCAAGAATTTGAAGGTGATAGATCATAGAATCAGTGAGAGAGGAGGGTTCTAAAAAAGCAGAAAACTGGGTCATGTTCCTCTCCTGGATTGAGGTAGCTGCTGCTTCTTTGGCAACCTTGTCAACTAGGGAATTGCCCAGTGCAATGGGATCATGAGATGTAGTGTGACCTTGACCTTTAACAACTGAAATGGCTGTAGGCAGTTGTATAGCCTGGAGAAGATCTGAAATAAAAGAATGAAATAGGTTTCCCATCAGCCATCAACTGATTCTGCAGCCTGTGCCGAAGGGTATGGTAAGGAGCCTGCCTTATGAATGATGTATGGGAGCTGTACCACAGCATAACCTGTTTGGTATATAGTGTCATTGGGCCTGGAACATGAACCATCTACAAAAATGTCAAGTGCATCTGGCAATGGAGTATCTGTTAAATCCCACCTTGGTGATGTTTCTGTTTGTAATATCTCAACACAATCATGTAAGTCCATGGGCCCCTCAGGGTCAGATTGTGAGATAAGTGCATGAAGAGTAGTTATGGGGCCTTGTTGTGGAGAAGTATACTTGATAGTAAGGTTTGCAATAGAAGTCAAAATAACTATAACCAGGTATCCTTTGAGCTGTCATGTGTTGTGTAACAAGATTTTTAGGGTTTGGTTCACATCGTGGGAAGTATTGAGGATTGTGTCATGTGACAATGTCTTTGGTAATACCATTTTTACAGCTATAGCACATGCAGCAAGTGTTCTCAGACATGCTGACATTCCCTGAACCGTAACAGACAACACTTTAGACAGAAAATGCAGTGGGTTTCATGGAACCACCATGCCCCTGAGCCAGAACAGCATCCATAACCTTACTCCCCTCTCTACATTAGAGGTGGAATGGCTTATTGTAATTAGGCAGTCCCAAGGCAGGGGCGGAGATGAGAAGTTTTTAAAGCTTGATGCATTTCATCAGTCCATTGTATGGGATCAGGAGCATCTTGTTTAGTAACAGTTCTCAATATGGAATCCCAGTAAAAACAGTCTCGGATCCAGTGGCAGCAAAAATGTATGACCCTCAAGAAATTCATAATTTCTTTATTTGAATGTGGTTTCTTCAATGCAAGAATAGCTTTCACTCTGTCAGTGGAGAGGAGCTTGGTGCCATGTGGTAGTGTGAACCCCAAGTATTGTACAGTCTCTTTGCAGAATTGCAGTTTGACAAAAGATGCTCTGTGTCCGTCATCAGCCAGGTATTGAAGCAGTAAAATACTGTCAGTTTTGCAGCTCTCATAATCAGGACTACAGAAGAGCAAGTCATCCACATACTGCAGGAGGGTGGAGCTACAACTTGGAGTTCAGCCCTTCAGAAACTCACAAAAGGACCATGGAGTACACTGCTGGGGAATCAACATACCCTTGCAGCATTTGCGCACAGGCATATTGAGTGCACTTGTAGGTGAAAGCAAGCAGAGGTTTCACGTCAGGGTGCACTGGAACACTATAAAAAGCATTTGCCAAATCTAGCACTGTATAACATTCAGTGTCAGCAGGTATAGATGTAAGCAAATAATTGATATCAGGTGCAATTGGCTGTACAATGGCATTGATAGCTCTCAAATCTTGTGTAAATTTGTATCCCTTTCCTTTAGGGACAGGGTTAATAGGTGCATTATAAAGGTGGCCATACACTGTACAACCATCGCAAGACCTTAGTCTTGCGATGGTTGTAAAGTGATTAAAAAAAACGTACGATCTGCCCATCTTGGGCAGGCAGATCGTACTCTCGATCATCGCAAGCCCGCCCCCCAGAGGGGCGGGCTTCCGAAGACCGCAATGCTGAACGGGCAGTGTGCGCACACCGGCCCGTTCTGCATTTGTCTCCAGAGCACCGTTCAAACCAGCCGAAAATCGTACGATTCTGGTTTTCTGCTCCTTAGACAAAAGACGTGCGACCATACAGTAGAAACGGTCGCACATCTTGGCTCACACTGCTCAAATCTCGTACGATCGCAGGAAATCCTGCGATTCCCGTACGAGAATCGTGCAGTGTATGGAAGGCGTGCGACCGTTTCTACTGTACGGTCGCACGTCTTCCGTCGAACCAGCAGGCTAGAAAACCCGCCGGGAATCGTACGATTCCACACAGCCCGTTTGCAGTCCTCGTAAGCCCGCCCCTCATTGCAGTCAGGGGGGGCGGACTTGCGATGATCGCAAGTACGATCTGCCTGTCCAAGATGGGCAGATCGTACGTTTTTTTTAAAGTACTTTACAACCCTCGCAAGACAAAAGTCTTGCGAGGGTTGTAAAGTGTATGGGCACCTTAAGGAGAAACAGTAGGTCTAATTATGCCTTCTGCATCATGACAGCAATACCTTTCTCCTTTTCCCCAGTCAGTGGACATTGTTTGATATACACGAGAGTGGCCCCAGCTTTTAATGTGGCCTGATATGGGGAACACAATATGTATCCTACATCCTCCTTAGATAAAACCCATAACTTCATGGGATTAGGTAACTCAAGGAATGTAGACCATTCCTCATAAATCATAGCAAAGTTAAAGAATGCAGGTAAGATTTTAACAATGGGAGATGCCATCTCTGTTGCTCCCTTAGAGGAAAAGAACATTGTAATTTGCACAGTAAATCTCGGCCTAGCAAATTAACTGGGCATCCTGGTATAATCATAAAAGAATGATGACCCATGTCCTCCCCCTCCAGGGTATAAATTGACAAAAGGTGGTGTTCGAGCACATTGGGTTAGGACCCCATTAATTCCCATAGAAGGCTCACCCTGCTCTATTGGTCCATCATACAGAGAAGCCATTATATAGAGGAGCAAGTTGCCCCCACGTCCACTAAAAAAAATAAAATAATCAAGGCACCCTGTACTCTGAGTGTACACATAAGCATTTCTCTCCATGTGGCTGACAACTGAGCAAAGGCAAGGGGGTCCCCTTCCGGGAATCCCTATTGGGACTTGGACTGCCACTGGACTGGTATTTGACTGGTTGTTGTGGATGGGAAGATCCCATAGCAACCTGGTCCCAGGACACATTCCTAGTTGGACACTGCCTCTGCCAATGTCCTATCTGCCCACATCTCAAACACTTATCCTGTCTACTCCAACTCCCTCCTCCACAAGGAAAAGGGCTACGGGGTATTCCTCTCCCCCTTCCCCTGCCACCGCCTCTAAATCCTGACTGATTACCCTGATAAGCCTGTATAGATAACAGTTTAGGTACATACAGTTGGGCAAAAAAGTATTTAGTCAGCCACCAATTGTGCAAGTCCTCCCACTTAAAAAGATGAGAGAGGCCTGTAATTGTCATCATAGGTAGACCTCAACTATGAGAGACAAAATGAGAAAACAAATCTCGGACTTTCAACTCCCTCCAAAGGTTTTCTATGGGGTTGAGATCTGGAGACTGGCTAGGCCACTCCAGGACCTTGAAATGCTTCATATGAAGCCCCTCCTTCCTTGCCCGGGCGGTATGTTTGGGATCATTGTCATGTTGAAAGACCCAGCCACGTTTCATCTTCAATGCCCTTGCTGATGGAAGGAGGTTTGCACTCAAAATCTCACGATACATGGCCCCATTCATTCTGTCCTGTACACAGATCAGTCGTCCTGGTCCCTTTGCAGAGAAACAGCCCCAAAGCATGATGTTGCCACCCCCATGCTTCACAGTAGGTATGGTGTTCTTTGGATGCAACTCAGCATTCTCTCTCCTCCAAACACAACGAGTTGTGTTTCTACCAAATAGTTCTATTTTGGTTTCATCTGACCATATGACATTCTCCCAATCCTCTTCTGGATCATCCAAATGCTCTCTAGCAAACTTCAGACGGGCCCGGACATGTACTGGCTTAAGCAGGGGGACACGTCTGGCACTGCAGGATCTGAGTCCCTGGCGGCGTAGTGTGTTACTGATGGTAGCCTTTGTTACGTTGGTCCCAGCTCTCTGCAGGTCATTCACTAGGTCCCCCCGTGTGGTCCTGGGATTTTTGCTCACCGTTCTTGTGATCATTTTGACCCCACGGGGTGAGATCTTGCGTGGAGCCCCAGATCGAGGGAGATTATCAGTGGTCTTGTATGTCTTCCATTTTCTAAGTATTGCTCCCACAGTTGATTTGTTCACACCAAGCTGCTTGCCTATTGCAGATTCAGTCTTCCCAGCCTGGTGCAGGTCTACAATTTTGTTTCTGGTGTCCTTCGACAGCTCTTTGGTCTTCACCATAGTGGAGTTTGGAGTGTGACTGTTTGAGGTTGTGGACAGGTGTCTTTTATACTGATAACAAGTTCAAACAGGTGCCATTGATACAGGATAATGAGTGCAGGACAGAGGAGCCTCTTAAAGAAGAAGGTACAGGTCTGTGAGAGCCAGAACTCTTGCTTGTTTGTAGGTGACCAAATACTTATTTTCCACCATAATTTGCAAATAAATTTGTTCCAAATCAGCCAATGTGATTTGTCTGGATTTGTTTTCTCATTTTGTCCCTCATAGTTGAGGTCTACCTATGATGCCAATTACAGGCCTCTCTCATCTTTTTAAGTGGGAGAACTTGCACAATTGGTGGCTGACTAAATACTTTTTTGCCCCACTGTAAAAACATCCTTAGTCATCAAATTCCCATCCATTTCCTTCACTGTTTTCTCATGCCAATTATTACTTAACTCTTTCACTAGCTTACAATTCTCAGACATCAATCCCCCTAAGAGGGTCTGTACATATACAATTCCCATTTCTCCATCTCTTCCTAAACCCAATTCTTCCTTCCACAATTTCTGAAACCTTTTCACATACTCCGTAACCATCTCCTTGGCACCTTACTTACAAGACATCACAGCAGCCATATTCTTTCTATAATCCTCACCAGTACATTTCCTTCCCTTTGTGGCCCATTTTAAATATGTCACAGTAGCTGCAGGATTGCTCTTGGGGTTAGGAACAATTTTTTTACAATAGTATCCAGAGTTTGAATTACCAAAGGTTTAGAAATAATTTGATCTCCCACAGTCTGAAAAGGTGCATCAAAATTAGGAGATTTCTCTTCTGTCTTAATCTCACTCTCAGAGTCGCTGTCCTCTACATATTCTACCGATTCAATCTGCCCTCCATTTTTTTGACAAATACCAATTTTAGCATATCCCCTACCTGTCCTGGTATGAGAAGGGTATGTTTACTTCCCCTCCTCATATGACCCCTTGACTGATGCCTTATCCCTCTTCCTATCTCTCTCATAGCGTTTTCTTCTTTCCCCCAGCATTTCCCAGTCTTTGTGTTCCTTCAAACGAATAGCTCCCACTGCCACAGCTATGTCCTCCTCATCTAATGATGGATATATGTGAGTATATGCCGGGGGGGGGGGCGGAGAGGCTAGCAGTAGAGTCAGGAGAGAGGTAATACAAAGTCAGTTTTATCCAGATCACCCAACACTTATGTATTTCTTATCCCACTGGGGAGCTCCTCCATAGAAATTAAATGCATTCTTGTCCCCCAGACACAACCCCTTAATTATATTAAAATTAAATTCAGAGAAGGAACCTTCCCTTGGAAACGGATCTGAACTGTGCATCCCCTCTGTCCATCCTGCAATATTGTCCACCCAGGGATCAGTGTAATAAGCACCAGAAATCCTGAAAACAAACTCCTTAGGTGTTTCATTACTCTGTTTATGTGGTATTACAGGAACATGAGACTTCTTTAGTGGTTTCATAATTTGATATGCTCAACCTTTTTTTCATCCTTCACCTGTATCTTACCAGACTTTTTACCCATAGCTTACACATGGGTAAAATGTGTAAGATTCAGATTCTTAGTAAAGAATCTGAAAGGGTATATAAATAAAGGGACAGTTCACCACTTGCGTTTCAGAGGACCCGGGTCAACAGGTTGCACCTAGCCGGTGTCTGAGGGCGTCTTGTGAACTTCCACAACGCACTTCCAGAAACTTTTAAACAACAAACATTAAACACCAACAGTGAACAGACAGATTAGATAACAAATAACAGACAAGCAAAGCGCATGCAGCAAAAATTGAAAACAAGCAACACGATGGATAATATAACCAATTAAGTGTCCTACCAAAACAAATTCCTCCGTGCTATCACAGCACAGGAGAGCTAGCTAATGCTTCCAAAGCATTTATTGTTCCTTACTGTGCAACAACATCTTTAGCTCAATGTATCTCCAGAGCAAGGTGAGAGCAAAAAATAGAATAAAACAGCTACTCACCTGGCTGTGCAGATCCCACTTCTGACACCAAACTGTTAGGGTCCCTCAGGAAAAGTGACTCTGAAGGGACTTGAACACTCAGTAGTGGGCCTCAAGCCCACGCCTCCTGGTTGGACTTAGCTTCTTAAGTTTTCCCCAGATTTGATCGTGCTGCCAGCTTCAGACAAGTACTTGGGAATAAAGAGTCACACCAAATTGTGTATTCACTCTATATTCAAAGGCTTATTGTTAAAACAGAAGGTTATATGTGAGCATAAAAGGGAAATGGCAGAGCATAAACCAATTAAAACCATTTGTATACAAAACTACAAATCTAATCATGATAGTATATAAGAATAGCATAATAATAACTTGTACTCGCCCAAATGCTCCGATACAGGAACTTCCGGTCAGAGGGAGATCTCCCTCTGATTGGCAGTGTTGAGGGAGCAGTGCAGCCAGCTTCCTTTCCAATCAAGAAGCTGGGCAGTGGGTTATGACCTGCTTCCCGGCTTCCTTAATGGCTAGGAAGCCGGCTTCACTTGTTGCTAGGCAGGCTGGCTTCCTAACCAATAAGGAAGCCGGACGGCACGTCATTATTCGCCTCCTGGCTCCCAGATTGGTCAGGAAGACCAACTGCCTAAGAATGACTGAAGCCGGCTTCCTAGCCAATCAGGAAGCCGGTAGGTGGGTCATGACGTGCCACCCGGCTTTTTGATTGGCTAGGAAACTAGCTTCACTTGTTGGTAAGGAACCTGGCTTCCTAACCAATCAGGAAGCCGAGTGGCACGTCAGGAATCGCCTCACAGCTTCCTGATTGGGCAGTAAGCCAGGCTGCCTAGGAACAAGTGAAGCCAGCTTCCTAGCCAATCAGTAAGCCGGGAGGCGGGTCATGGCGTGCCGCCCGGCTTCCTGATTGGCTAGGAAGCCGGCTTCCTGACCAATCAGGAAGCCGGACGGCACCTCATGACCCGACGCCAGGCTTCCTGATTGGTCAGGCAGCCTCGGCAAGTGAAGTTTGTGTTCTTTCGATAGAACACTGGCTTCCCAGGCAATCAGGAAGCCGGGCAACAGGTCATAATCCGCTGCCCGAGTTTCTGATAACCAAGGCACCCGGCATCGGTGTAGGTGCATGCCTACTTCTAAGCGATCAGGTCCTAAAAAATGCTTATCCCTTTGGTCTGTCCTTGGCACCTTGGGTCTTCACAAAAATACTTTCATGGGTCCTAGCTGTGTTTCCGGGTATCTATGTAGCGAAAAATCTGCATAATCACCTTCTCAGTCCAAGTTCTATCAGCCAATCCACAGGAAGATGCTAGATTCAGAAGGACTCTCAACCAACAAAAATCCAACTCATCAATTGGAGTAACAGGCCTTGCCTTGGATATGGACCTATTCAGGGTCTTTCTTTCTCAAGAGAAACTTTTGTCTTTCTGCTCACAGGTTTGGATATTTGGGCAGTTTTTTTCACATGCTCTGGAACTGAACGCTGTGGTGTGAACTAGAGCTCAAAATACCATTGGAATACATTGGATGCATTTTTGATGCGTTCTGTAACTGCTCTGCATCTGCTCCGCACTTGGTGTGAACAAGCCCTTAGGATCAAGTATGATCTGTGCGACAGGTTTTCTGAAAATACCCTTATGCTCTGTTTAAGTATGGCCAAATTGCAAGGCCATATGGCAAATTTATAAACTGGAGAATGTGATGCTCACATTTATAAAGACTATTTGAGAAGATTCCCTTGCACATTTGCTGCATCATTTAATACGAGTAGGGGCCACATCGGCCGCCGACGTTTTCTGCGCATGCACGCCGCCATTTTGGAGTAGATCTTGGTGAATACCAGTATGGCGACGCTTGAACATGCAGGCGCCGACATCTTGGTGTAAACCAAGATCTACAGGGCATTTTCAGGAGTACTTTTACTTCTGAAAATGCCCCGATACTAAAGACCGATATTGGCCCTTTCAATTTGTTAGGAAATTCAGCTGCCTATGGTCCTTAGGCAGCTGCATTTGATAGTGCCTGTCTAGCTGCACATTGCCTTCTCCTCCTTTCTGGCACAGCAAAAGGACATTCCTACACTCACCAGCCCAGCTCTGTAACCCTGCACAAGCCCAGATTCCACCTGTTCAGCCCTAGAGAGCCCAGAAGTCGCATGCAAAACCCTGGGGAGCCTGGCACCCGCCCACAGAGCCCTGCATGCATTGCTTTTAAGATCTGCCCTGGGGAGACCAAAACGCAGCCCTGAAGAGACCAAAATGCAGCCCTGGTGGAGACTGAAACGCAGCCCTGGGGAAACCAAAATGCAGCCCTGGTAGAGACCAAAAAGCCGCCCTGGTGGAGACCAAAAAGCCGCACTGGTGGAGACCAAAAAGCCGCCCTGGTGGACACCAAAAAGCCGCCCTGGTGGAGACCAAAAAGCCGCCCTGGTGGAGAAAAAAACGCAGCCCTGGTGGAGAAAAAAACGCAGCCCTGGTGGAGAAAAAAACGCAGCCCTGGTGGAGACTGAAACACAGCCCTGGTGGAGACTGAAACACAGCCCTGGTAGAGACTGAAACACAGCCCTGGTAGAGACTGAAACACAGCCCTGGTAGAGACCGAAATACAGCCCTGGTGGAGACCAAAACTCAACCCTGGTGGAGACCAAAACTCAACCCTGGTGGAGACCAAAACTCAACCCTGGTGGAGACCAAAACTCAAGCCTGGTGGAGACCAAAACTCAAGCCTGGTGGAGACCAAAACTCAA
>NW_017307523.1:1420-6477 GCF_000935625.1 Nanorana parkeri | reverse complement strand
CAAAAAGCCGCACTGGTGGAGACCAAAAAGCCGCCCTGGTGGACACCAAAAAGCCGCCCTGGTGGAGACCAAAAAGCCGCCCTGGTGGAGAAAAAAACGCAGCCCTGGTGGAGAAAAAAACGCAGCCCTGGTGGAGAAAAAAACGCAGCCCTGGTGGAGACTGAAACACAGCCCTGGTGGAGACTGAAACACAGCCCTGGTAGAGACTGAAACACAGCCCTGGTAGAGACCGAAATACAGCCCTGGTGGAGACCAAAACTCAACCCTGGTGGAGACCAAAACTCAACCCTGGTGGAGACCAAAACTCAACCCTGGTGGAGACCAAAACTCAAGCCTGGTGGAGACCAAAACTCAACCCTGGTGGAGACCAAAACTCAACCCTGGTGGAGACCAAAACTCAACCCTGGTGGAGACCAAAACTCAACCCTGGTGGAGACCAAAACTCAAGCCTGGTGGAGACCAAAACTCAAGCCTGGTGGAGACCAAAACTCAACCCTGGTGGAGACCAAAACTCAACCCTGGTGGAGACCAAAACGCAGCCCAGGGGAGACCAACACGCAGCCCAGGGGAGACCAACACGCAACCCTGGTGGAGACCAGAACGCAGCCCTCGGGAGACCAAAACGCAGCCCTAAGGAGACCAAAACGCAGCCCTAAGGAGACCATAATGCAGCCCTGGTGGAGACCAAAACGCAGCCCTGTATAAATGCTGTATACTCATGGATTGATGGGATCTGTTTTTCTCTACAGCAATAGAGAATGGCAACCGGCTATAGAACACTACAAACCTCAGCAATCCCTGATTACATGCATTGGACATGTTGGAGATTGGACATGCAGAATGAATTTGATTTTTGCCGTTGTATGCATGCTGCTAATTTGTAGACATGTGCACTGCCAAAAAATGTGTTTAGTTTCATTTCGTTTTAAATTCGGATTTGTGTTATTTCGTTTTTTCGGGATTCGGGTGTGAAAGTCAATTCGGATTCGGAATTCGGACGAAATTCGTTAGCGGTAGTTCGTTCGTACGTTCGTTTTGTTTTAGTTTCTTATTCGTTTAGTTCATTCGTTCGTTCGTTTGCAGCAAAGTGACATTTGAGGGGGAAAAATGTTTTTCTTCAACGAACGAAACGAATAAGAAACGAAACGAACGTTCGAACGAACTATACAGCTACCGAATTTCGGAAACGGAAATTCGGATTAGTTTGCATTCGTTATATCTGTAATTCAAATTTCCGAAAATTTGTCCGAATTTCGATTCGGAACTAAACGAATCGCACATGTCTACTAATTTGTCGCACCTTGGTTCATACTGCGTTAGTTTAAGACAAACACATGCAGCACTCAGGTCATCTGTTAATCTGTTTCTGGTATCAGATTTGATATAATTCAAAACTGAAAACAACTGTTCACAAGCATAGGATGACCCAAACAAAGTAAGAAGAGCAATCCCAAGAGCTTTCATGCACTTGAAATTATTTGGCAGAGAATTGTGTTTTTAGATTTGTGAAATATTTCAGCAGCCTGCTATCAATGTCTCTTTGAAAAACTTGCAGTTTTTTCTCAAATATTCTGCTATCACAAAACATGCTTTCTACTGTTTTTCCTACATCTTGCAATTTTTTTTTTCAGTTCATTGAAATGTGTTGTGAAATCTGTATAAAACATGAGATTTGTAAGCCAGACCATATCAGTGAGCTGTGGATAGTCCTGCCCCTTTTCATTCATAAACAGCCTAATTTCCTCCAAGCAGGCTACAAATCTCTCCAGTACTCTTCCTCTGCTCAGCCATTATTGTACATCAATAAAGTAGTATACTGTGCATGAACCTCATCAAGCAGTGCTTTAAACTGTCGAAAATTGAGAGCATGTGCCATGATGTAATTCACCATTTTTGTAACATCTTTGAGGATATTGTCCATTGTTTTGCTGCTTTCCTTGGCACAAAGAGCTTCCTGATGTATGAGACAATGAAACTGAATGACTGGATGTTTTATTTCCTTAACAAATAACTGTATGAAACCAGATGTTGCTGATGGTGGGCCATGGAAGGTGCACTGTCACTATTAATTGAAACCACTTTCTCCGTTCTTATGTCTTGTTACCAGTGGCATCACAAGGGGGGTGCAACCCACATCCGGCTGACACCATTGGAGGGGTGACACCAAAATGACTGACAGTCATTTTGGTGTCACCCCCTTTAAAAAGTCGGCACCCCCTTTAAAAAGTCGGGCACTCGGTCATGGACCAAGAGCCCGACAGTGTCAGGAGAGAGGGGACCCTGCAGCATACCTCATTCCGCCGGTTCAACGTCCCCTCCTCTCTGCCGGCGCCCATCATCAAGATGGCCACCGGCAGGCGTCAATTAGATGGTTGCGGATGCTCGATGACATAATTGCACACGGTGACGCCACGCGCATGCGCGATGACGCCACGGCGGAGGACGCCCTTGCTTGTGAAAAAAAAAGCCTCAATTACAGCATTGTAGATTTCTATTGCTTGTGTTCTTCCAGGTGTGTTTTTTTAGGTGGGCTCTGCGGTTGTCTGTATGGGCTCTTGGGGGCTGTGCAGCTTCCAGGTGGTCCATACGTGCTCTTAGGTGGGCTCTGCAGTCATTTGTAAGGGCTGTTGGGGGCTGTGAAGCTTCCAGGTGGTCCATATGTGCTTTTAGGTGGGCTCTTCGGTTGTCTGTATGGGCTCTTGGGGGATATGCAGCTTCAAGGTGGTCCATACGTGCTCTTAGGTGGGCTCTGTGGTTGTCTGTATGTGCTCTTGGGAGCTGTGCAGCTTCCAATGGCACCAATGCTAGAGCGTGTGCGCAACTCACATACCTCTTCTCATCGTGTCCTCAGTGCGCTTGCGTGGCAGCAAATGATAGCATCTTAATTTTAAAGGGGTTTAAAATTGCTGCTTACCTTTTTATTTGTTGCAAAATCCTATAAAATCTTACTTAGCTCTCCCTTTCTATTACATGGGACTGGGGAGTGCTGTTTACCACAATTAACCCTGCCTGTACTGTGGTGGCAGATATTACAAATGTGCATGCTGTCTGTCCCTAACAAAGGGTTAAATATATAAACACCTTAGTGATTCATTGTATGTTAATGCAATATTTAAGAAAAAGTCCCTAAAGGGTTCCTGTAGGGTATGGTTCAACAAGTTATATTCTGAAAAATTCAAGCTGCCTGTAGAGTATAATCCTGCTCCAAAGAAATAACTACAAAGGTAAGCAAATGTTTTAAAGTGACATTGAAGTCACATTTTTCCCCCTCCCCCAATGTCAATTAAAGCACTTACCTTTAATGATGTCTCTTAATCCGATCTTCTTCTTCTTTCCTGTCCTTTTCCTCTGTCCCTCCAGCGCTGCGTTGGGTGTCCGATCCAGCACTGACTCCTCTGTCATTGCTGGCACTTCCTGTCCCACGGTGTCTGCATGCGGGTGCACGCGTCCGTAGACTTACCTTGTGTCTCTCCTCGTCTCCCGACCTGAAAATCCGAACTGCGCATGCGCCCGCCCCAAGATGCTTTGCGGCCGCCCCGAGCAGTTTCGGATTTTTGGATGGGAGCGCGCGGCGAAGACAGGGGACAGTTTAAACCGCTTTTAAATCTTTTTTTTTTAACTTTTTGCATATATCTCCTGCTTGCTAGCAGGAGATATATGCCAAAAAAACCCAGAGGCTTTAGAAACCCTTTAATCATTTGTATGTATGATCCGTGAATGGAAACACAGAACAGATATATAGCGGGTTTCTCAAATTTGGCAGCAAAGGTGGAAATACAGGGCCAGATTCCCCAAAAGGCCACGGCCTTGGGATGGCAGTGAGTAGAGGGGCGGCACAGCCTCTACTCCTGGGGGTCTCAAAGTACCGGCCCGCGGGAACTGGTACTGGTACCGTTCAGCTCGCAGCCGGCTGACAAGTCAGGTACGCCGTACCTGACTTGTGGGAACATCTTCACGGTCTGCATCTCTGTCAGATGCAGGCCACATAGCTGCTCCTGTTAGCTCCAGCACTCAGTAATTCCTTTCAGCCGGAGCTCTGACAGTTCTGTGCTCTGGCCGAAAGGAAGAATTAGTAAGAGCTGCACCAGACCTTACTAATCAACCACTGGATCACCAGGGAATGTGCAGGTGATGGGGCTCTGTCTTTTATTTTATGTACGGGCGACAGGGGGATGTATTATTCTGCGTGTGTGTGTGTAGGGGTGGTTGTATTTCTGTGGGTGTGTGTGTGTGTGTATTAGGCCCCATTCATACCTGTAAGTTTAGATGTGATTAGGGATTTCTGTGTCAGGAATTTTGCGTTTTCCTGCAGCAGGAATCCCTAATCTGGCGAATACAAGCAGCAACTGTCACCCAATCAAGTTAATGATCAGGTGACAGCCGCTGCATGTAAACACCGGAACCCCGCATGTAATGGTATGTGATATGATAACCCGTGGTTAGGAATTAATCACTCTCCCTGGATGCACGATCGATGCGTCCAGGGAGAGTGACTGTTTTCTAACTGCATGTAATCATATCACATACAATTACATGCGGTGTGCAGGTGTTTACATGCAGCGGCTGTCACCTGATCATTAACTTGAATGGGTGACAGCTGCCGCTTGTAATCGCCAGATTAGGGATTCCTGCTACAGGAAAATGCAAGTTCCTGATGCAGAAATCCCTAATCACATCTAAACTTACAGGTGTGAATGGGGCCTTACTGTGTGTGTATTTCAGGTGTGGGAATATGGGTGTTGTTTGTGTGGTGGGGGGGTGGGGGTATGCGTATGTGTGTGTGTGTGTTTCTGTCTGTTTGCATATTTCTCTGTGTGTGAGTGGGGGTGTATGCGTATTTCTGTGTGTGTGTGTGTATTTCTATGCGTGTGTGGGGGTGTGAGTATTTCTCTGTGTGCGTATTTCTGTTATTTCTGTATGTGAATAAATGCAGACATCCCAACCTGCAAAACCTTATTTCAGGGAGGTTCCCGTCTCATTTCAGGGAGGTGCCCTTTCTTTTTTTTACAGCGGCCGTCGTCAGAATATAAAAGAAATAATAATGATAATAGTAATGT
>NW_017307523.1:0-544 GCF_000935625.1 Nanorana parkeri | reverse complement strand
CTGTCAGAATGTTTATACTGCTCTGATATACAGTACTGTTTATGGAAACAAATGAAAATCTATGGTTAAGGAGATTCCCAATGTATTTCCATAAATCAAAATTTACGCGAGTTCTTTCATTTGCGCTGACTTCGAAGACAAGAGGAATACCAAAAGTATACGAAATATAGATATTTATCAAAAATCAGTGCAAAATAATAATGCAATATAATTGGTGACAAACAAAGAATATGGATCAAATAATATCAATCAATTTGATAACACAAGTAATGCATACAATGTAACCACTGGATATTAATTCAACAGATAAATGTAACCAAGATAAAACAACTTTTTAAATGTAATGGGTGTCTTTTCAGTATCTCACAGAATAAGAAAACGAAAGGCTCAGAATTGACATGTGACTTCTCTCAGCACAGATGTTCACAAGCTCTAACTTTCAACAGCGCATGGGCGATATTTATCCCATCATGCACAGGGATGGCAATAATCCCAGACCAGTAAAAGTAGAGAAAAATTACCACCATTTTTAATTCAATATATA
>NW_017307522.1:510848-512590 GCF_000935625.1 Nanorana parkeri | reverse complement strand
CCCGACAAATGCAGGTCCAGACCAGTTGGGGAACTGGGACCTAATAAGTCTACTTTTGGGGGGGAAGAAGTGTCACAGTACCCACCGTGACCTGGGCTCCTGGAGGGGGCTGGCGGCCGGCCTCCTCCCCAGTGACTATGGACCTAAGATTTTGGAGACCCCCCTTTGTTGGGTTGAACCGGATGTCCGGGGCCCATGGGCGGCTGGTGCGGTGGAACCTGGCCCTACAGCCATTCAATTTCACAATCCCTGCTCTGGAAACACAATGTTGACATTCTGGCCAGGCTCCTGCTATGGCTGTCTGGAGTTCGTTAGCAGGTGGACACCTGTGGTGTTGAGCAGACCGATGGTCTGGGAGGGGAGGGGGGATGTGATGGGATTATATTCTGATTTCATCATTGCTGTATATAAGTTTGTGCAGTTGCTCAATACATCAGAGTATGTTTCACCTACACTCAAGCCTTGGCTAGTGACTGGGGAAACTGGGAGCTAAGGATCTTCAGGTTGCAAGATCTCCTCAGCAAGGAAGAAGACAGCGGCGGACATACTCCTCCTGAGTACGGGGGTCCGTCACAGCGCCTGCCTGCATGTCTTCTCTGGGCTCGCTCCGGTCCGCCATGTCGGGAGATTCACGTGGAGAGGTCTCGAGCGGAAGAATGTTCCGTCTAGTTGACTGCGGCCTCGATAAGAATTTGTCCATCATCCACTGATCGATCCCGGGTGATTCGGCTGCAGAAAGGACCGGGTGAGAGCGGTATTAGGATGTGTTCGGTAATTAGCGGGACGGAGCACTGTCGTACACCGCTACTCCATCGGGCGCCGGAACCGGAAGTCTCTACATTTTTTATGGTGCTTTGTATGAAATTCAGAGCTGGCTTTTTGTTTTACATAGTATCCAGTTTTCTACATAGCTACTTTTAAAACACTGACACATTGTGCCTTGAGTATCAGTAATTAGCAGGTGTTTAATACATTGTATATATATATATACACATACTATATTGACAAAAGTATTGGGACACCCGTCCAAATAATTGGATTCAGGCATTTCATTGGATTCAGAAATGTCCTTGCTACTAAATATTCCACGTTCACCTGTTAGTGGTATTATAACAAAGTGGAAGCAACTGGGAATAACAGCAACTCAGCCACGCAGTGGTAGGCCACGTAAAATGACAGAGCGGGGTCAGCGCATGCTGAAGCGCACAGTGAGCAGAAGTTGACAACTGTCTGCAGAGTCAATAGCTACAGACCTCCGAACTTCATGTGGCCTTTAGATTGGCACAACAACAGTGCGTAGAGAGCTTCATGGAATGGGTTTCCATGGCCGAGCAGCTGCATCCAAGCCTTATATCACCAAGTGCAATGCAAAGCTTTGGATGCAGTGGTGTAAAGCACCCCAACACTGGACTCTAGAGAAATGGAGACGTGTTCTCTGGAGTGATGAATCACGCTTCTCTGTCTGGCAATCCGATGGACGTGTCTGGGTTTGGCAGTTGCCAGGAGAACGGTACCTGCCTGACTGCATTGTGCCAAGTACATAGTTTGGTGGAGGGGAGATTATGGTGTGGGGTTGCTTTTCAGGGGTTGGGCTTCAGTGAAGGGAACTCTTAAGGCATCAGTATACCAAGACATTTTGGACAATTTCATGCTCCCAACTTAGTGGGAACAGTTTGGGGATGGCCCCTTCCTGTTCAAACAACTGTGCACCAGCGCACAAAGCAAGGTCCATAAAGACATGG
>NW_017307522.1:487016-507514 GCF_000935625.1 Nanorana parkeri | reverse complement strand
ATTTCAAGCTCCTCTATTTTATTTGCCAGACTTCTAGCGTGCACTGACACTCAGAAAATGCTAGTTGCCTAACTGTCACGTTGACATTACTATGGCAATACTTTGAACCCAAAGTATTAGGTATTAAATCTAGAGGGGCAACTACTACAGTCAGGCTAGTAGTAGTTTCCAGAAATGGCAGCCCTCATATTTCACTCATAGCATGCTTACTTTGAAATGTAAAAATGCACAAGTTGATATATTACATAAGAGTCTTGGAGTCTTCCAGTATGAGATTATTAGTCAATTGCACATATATTTCCTTCAAATCTGTTATTTTTAAGGATAAATGTACTTCAAAAGCACATTAGCTCTTTAAATATATACAGGGATATCAAGAAAATGTTTAATTATAACATTTTACCTTCTTCCTTGTCTTACTTTTTTTTTTTACTCTGGTAGTTTTTAGGACAGAGCTACTGACCTTGAGAACTGTAAATACTGTAGCTACTAAAGCTAAGTGAATGACTAAGCTAAACCAAACCCTATGGCGAATTAACTCCTGTCCTGCATGCTTACCTCATCCAGCAAGTGAACTACATCTGTGCTTAAAGTATGCTGATTCAATACTGAAAGCATGCAGTATGGAATTTGTGGAGTCAGAGTTATCATAACAGGACAAAATATTAATTGCATTGTTTAAATTTAGCCTTTACGTGTCTACAATCTAACTGCAGAGTAGAACTGAGGATACATATCCATTTAATTAATCTCCTCAGTAGCAAGAGCTGTGAACTATGAATTCACTGGCAGAACTACCAGGGTTTCAGTGATTGCAATCGCGACTGGGTCCTGGCATTCTGCCTGTTGGGGGGAGGACCCTCTCCACTTAGTCCCACCCCCTGACCGCCAAGACGAAGAAGGTGCTGCAGGAGTCAGGTGAGCCTGGTGTGGGTGAAGGCTGGATAGGGAAGGGGGGGTATTGCTGGGACTTGTAGTCCTGCATAGCTGGTGGTATTCTGCATTGCTTTATAATGATTATACAGCAATGCGGAATAGCACCAACTATGCAGAACTACAAATCCCAGCAATACATTATATTATTAAGTAGGGATGCACCAGTGCCAATACTGGGCATTTTCATGGGTACTCATACTCGGCAAAATGCCCCCGATACTAAGCGAAGATACTGGCACAAAATGTTTAATCTGAAGCGGCTGCCTGAGGTCCTGTACTTGCTTGGGACCTCTGCAGCCTTCCTGTTAACCACACAGTGCCTGTTTATAGTGCCTTCCCATGATGGTGGGAAGGCACTATAAGCCCCACGCAACTGCCTATCCCCACTTGATTTTAGCCAAAAATAAAAAAAGTGTATGGAAGGATCCTTAATGTGTCTCTTGTTCTCAGTCTTAGTTTGGTAAAAACTATCATTCGTGCTGACAGCTGGAAGAAGGTGAACCAAGCTTAACGTTTCTAGGAAACAGTCTACTTAAAACTCATAAACTGCACGTACCTTAAACTGGCTGCAAGAAAAGAACATTTGTCATGACTGCTGCCTTAAGCAGAAAAATAAACCTCTCCAGTTTGGGTACCAGCTAAACCCTTTTCTGGTTTAGTCCCTGGAGGAGGAAGAGTTATATTTAAATTTCAAATATGTAAAAACATGTTTTAAAGCTGTAATATCCAGGGGCAGATATGCTGTCAAAGCAAATTTTATTCAGTTTAATTTTTCAATTTCTTGCTGTACCTGTTCATATGTACCCTTTGTCACTATCTTAGCCTCCTCTGTTAACATAAGATAAAGCTAACTAATGACTGGCCTTTTTTAGTTCACATCAAATTTGCAATAAAAGTTGCTTTTCTTGCTTAGCAATTGACCACAGTCTCAGGAAAAAAATTATTCAAATGTCAAACAGTCCATGGCATATAAGGCACAAGTTAACGGCCATTTCCATGCAGGTGTAATACAAATGAAAAGATGGCTCTATTGTTATGAGTGATAAAATTAAAACTTGGTCATAGAGAACTTAGATGCATTTTATTTAGGCACACACAAACTACATAAACAATGTAACTCATGGGTTTACTCTCAAGCTGTTCATTTGACCACGATTAAAACCACACCAGTTGATGTCTTTCATGTTTGAAATATGTTCATCTTTGAAAGCATTAATGCATCCTTTGATATGTGCAAATGCAGGACATTGTTCTCAATTGAACTCTGTGTTCAGAAAATGTCCAAAACAATTGTTGGTTTCTACGGAAGTGTCAGCGTTGATAATACACACCAAGCAATTTGTCTTCCAGAGACAAAATGCCTTATTAGCATATCTGTCCTCTGTCTTATATCAAAATCAAAGAGCCTGGCTAGTTTAGCCTCCACTACTTGTGTGCTTACATGTGTCCTTTATTCTCTTCTCTTCAAATATAGACAGGTGGTATGGATTGGCAAAGTTAGGCCAGTTAGCTAGACCTCATCAGCATAACAAAGTTTGACAATTTGTGCTTGAAACTGAACTGACTATGAAAGATCAATGTATCACTTTCCATATATCTTTGATTATGCAAAAGGAACTAATTGTATTAAGTAGCAAACATTTAAGCTTTAATGTAGTCAGGCATGGAGTGGATCAAGTTAATGTTTTTAGTCTTACACCATCAGAACTTTATTATATAAATATTCTTGCATTGCCTTGATTAGTGATAATTAAAACAGCCACCCATTCATCTACCAACTTTTTAAACTCTCATAGTAACTAAGCTATTTATTTTCCTCTCCAGTCTGTGCTGCTACACATGGATCCTGGATAACAAGATGGGGGTCAGTGTGGAATCACATAATAAACTAGGTGGTCAGAACAGGCATAAGCAGACACACTCTTGCCATGTGACAACAAGGCATGCATGGCAAGATGGGCCCAAATTGTTACAAGTATGTTTATCAGCCTATATCCCCCAGTGGGTAGAATCACAGCCTAGTGTATTATTGTGTGCAATATCTGAACCAAGAATTGTTTTAAATTACAAAGCCATATACAGTATCATTTGCAAATAAATTGTAAGTAAAACAACTGATGATTTCCAAAGAATGTTGTTATAATTAAATCATTAGGCACAAGAAAGAACCTGCAAAGTATATGTGTTACATATATGGCTATTTTTTTTATCTTTTCTTGTTGTTATTTGATGTTTAGCAAGATTTGCAAATCATCAAAGTCAGCAATAAAGGATTGATTTGGCTTTCAAGGGGTTGTATGGCCTAAATACCATGGAAGGATATGCAAAACCTTCCGAGTTATTGAAAATGAATATACTTTAAATGTTAAAAATAGGCAAGTTCCTGGCATATGCTCCAATGTATCTTGTAACCTGTCCCAGCAGCCACAAAACTCAGAGAATTATTTTACACAACTCCTGACTTGCTCCTGTAATCCAGAGCTTGGGTCTACCTGTTCCTATCTCCCATACTTCACTGCTGACCCATAACAATGACCAATAGGGCAGAGTAAAAGAAAGTGAGGCCAAATTCCCAACCATAGGAACTGGTATCTATTGGTGTGTGCTTTCAGTGTCTAGTGACAGTTTAGCGTGCCTATGATAACCACGGGTTCACTTTAATTGGATAATATGCATGCAAATAAACAGTTTACATTTCCATTCATTTGTGAAACACATATTTTTTGTTCTCTATAAAGATGGCCATACACTTTACAACCATCGCAAGACCTTAGTCTTGCGATGGTTGTAAAATAATTTAAAAAACGTACGATCTGCCCATCTTGGACAGGCAGATCGTACTTGCGCTCATCGCAAGTATGCTCCCCTGTGGGGCGGGCTTCCGATGACCGCAATGCTGAACGGGCAGTGTGCGCGTGCGCACACCGGCCCGTTCGGCATTTGTCTCCCGGGCATCATTCAAAGAGTAAAATTGTAAGATTTTAGGCTGGTTTTCTACCATGCTCCTTAGACAAAAGACGTGTGACCGTACAGTAGGAACGGTCGCACGTCTTCATTCACACTGCATGATTCTCGTACGATCGTGGGATTTCCTGCGATTCTCGTACGAGAATCGTGCAGTGTATGGGCACCTTTAGGCAATGTTAAAAACCAGTTTAAAGAAAAAATGATGTTCAAAAGTATCTTTTATTATTCTAATAGGTGTGATCACCCTGTTTAAGCTTTAAGTGACATGTACCTCATGTTCTGGCACAATGTATTGACACACAATACTTCTTGATGAAACAGCAGTAAAAATTACATTATCAACAGCTTTTCGTGATTTCCACATGAGTTTGACATCATCTAAAACACTGGAAATAAATCAACTTTTGTGATATCTTAAACAATAAAACTGAAGGCTATAAAAGTGTAGTTCGGTTAGAAATACAATAGCTTTAAAATGTCTGAAACAAGAAACTACAGCGAACATAAACGTAGAAAGCAAGAAAGGTATACTGGAAACATATGTGTTGGTTTCAAACTTTACTTTAGTCACAACCTAACTAGTGTAATTCCTGCATATTAAACCCAAGCCCAGACTAACCCAAATGACCACTGTACACCAGGTATGGCCCCATCCAGCTTTCTTGCTCAGTGGGTCAAGGTTGGTGTAAATCAAATGTGGTCCCAACTGTTTTCCAGTTGACAAAGGGCTATACTTTCTTACTTAATTTGGAGCTGTAAAATTCAGGAAAACGTTTTTGGCTCCTTTCTCTGCAAAAAAATGTTGTTAGTTGCAATTATTCCTACAATGTTAGATTCATATGCAACCCCTTAACCACTTGATGACCGGGGTGTTAAGGCCCCTTCCTGTCCAGGCCATTTTTTAGTATTCAGCGCTGTGGTACTTTGACTGACATTTATTCAGTCATGCAATACTGCACTGAAATAAATTTTATACCATTTTTTGGGGACAGATAGAGCTTTCTTTTGGTGGTATTTAATCACCGCTGGGGTTTTTATTTTTTACAATATAATGAAAAAAGTACCGAAAGTTTTGAAAAAACAAAACTTTTCCCTACGTTATGTTATGAAACATTTATATTTACCCAAATTTTTGGTAAAATATAAAAGATGGGGTCATATTGGGTACATAGAGCAAACATGTCAAGTCTTAAAATTGCGCACACGCGTAAAATCAGAAAACAACTACCAAAAACTACCAACTACCTAAAATTGTCCAGAGACGATGCTTTAAACGTTTTTACCACTCATCAGTTTAGTGTTATCAGTGATTAATGGTCCTATAATTATTGCTCTCACTCCGACATTCGTGGTGATAGGTAACATGTGTGGCGTAACCATTGTTTCTGCACGTAGGCGAGCCTGACGTGTATTTACGTTTATATGTGCGTGCATGCAGGGGCGGAGGAATTCAATATTTGTTTTGGGGTTTTTATTTTCTTTTATATGTGACTTTTTTTAACATTTTGTTTTTTACACTTAACTTTATTGCTATAACATAGGGGGCTAAGAAGCCTGCTATGTGATAGTAAATATACAATAACAGGTCCTCTTTATGGACACATTAGGGGTGTCCCCTAGGAACCCCCAAAGAAACTGATGAAGCAGAGATCTGCTTCACCAGCTTCTTCTCTGGCTATAGCAACCAGAGGAATGACAGCTAAAGGCAGAAGTGATGTAATACACATCGCGTCTGCCTTTAGAGAGAGACGAGGAGAGATCAGCAATGGGGGAATGCTGATCTCTACTCTGTTCTTACTGCAAGTAGCCACTGTGCCAGTCTTAGGCCCGCAGGGGGCACAGCTGAGCCCAGGATAACCCGCAGCGTCAGTGGCAGGGGCAGCGGAGGGGGGCGGCTGCACATCGCCATGATACAAGCGATCGGACCACTACAGAGCGGCCTGAATGCTTGTATGTCAGAACCGGTACCTGCTGTTAAAATATTTTTTTCTGGATTATGCTTGCGCGCGCTAGAGGGCGCCCATGAGCAGAATTAGAAAATCACGTAAATACACGTCCAATGGGCGGCAAGTGGTTGAAGTTATATTCCCCTCAATTCAGCCCAATATTTCATGTGTTAATGACACACTTACAAAATTAACACCAACAAAAAAGCTTTTCTGAATGCTTACATCACATCAATCTGTAAGAACAAAAGCATTACATATTTTGACTTGGTGATTGTCTTTTTAAACTTGGGTGAAAAGGCCTGCCAAAGCCAGCCCCTAGTGGTAGGCTGTCACATACATTCATATATACCCTGGCCATCAGTAATTAAGTCAGATTTTCTCTGCTGTTACTGAAAGTGCAGGTGACAGTATTATGACCTGACCTCTTTCTGTAGCCCTCTTCACACATTAGATGATGCCTAAGTGAGATCACATGACAGCATTCATTATGTCACAGGTACAGTGTGGGTGGCACCAAACTGTATGTAAAAAGCAATCCTAACTTTTAAAGTTAACTGCCCATGATTTGTGTACATGACTAAACTCTTCTAATCATTGTGGTACAGTATTGTTTTTCCTTATGGGATTACTGCTAAATGAGTGCCATTGTGGAGTTAACTGCAGAAAATGAACATGCAACACTGAACATTGCTTACTAAGCAGTTCACAAAATATATCACCATCTCACAAATGTTTACATTTTTATCAGCAAGGCGCAGAGGCCAGCCTTTCTGCCCAAATGAGAATGAGAATTTCCAAATGGCAATCTGAACCTGCCAACACAATAAGCAACCAGAGTATGAAACCAGTACCATTCATACACTGGCTTTATATTTTCTGCAAAGCTAAGACATACAGTATTATAACACACAGTTACATTACACAATATAAATAAAAGACCTTGGCTGAGACATTTTGCAAACCAAAAAATGTTTTCACTAAATTCTTGTTCCTGCTGTTGCCTCAGTGTAGGATACCGGAGGTATGATATCTACCATTTGCTTGGCAGGCAGACAGTTTTTCATCAATCTTTTTGCAGCTCAAATTTTCCCTAGTTAGCACAAAAAAAATCAATATATATATATAAACGGATACATTATTTAATTATTACAAAGTATTAAGATGTTCTGTGTGCGTGTTCAAGAAAAACATTGCTCTATTTCAAAACTGAATGATCGCACAATTCTAAAGCCATCTACAATAAACCCTTGTGGACTGTTTACTAACGTTTGCCATCTGTGCCATGGAAAAAAGAAGAACACGGAATATATTTTGGGAATCATGTTTACAAACAGTCTAACTTTGATGTTCTCGGTTGCCTGTTTATTGTCTTTCTTGTCCTCTTCTGTTTATGATAGTAACATCTGAATGCAATCACTATAACATGCATCCTCATGCTAGCTTCCCCCTTACCCACATGCACATCTGCAATGAATAGCGAACATATACCTTTAACAAATGCCCTGAGGTTGCTGTCGCATAGGAAGTCAAGATCGCTTTCAGTTTGCTACAGGGAGTGAAAGTTTGTTCAGTATAAATGTGTGGGTTCTTAGAATTAATTAGTAATATATCTTCCAGATCTGCACAAAAAAAGCAGCATAGGATGCAACGCATTCCACCTAATTGACAACATTAAGTCATTACATGCATACATTGCTTCTCAGATTCACATTATTACATTTATTCTAAACAGTTTAAAGAACACCTTCAGTTTTTCCACTGGACTTATTATCTATCACGTAACATCTAGACATAGTTTTAGTTGAAAACATATTATACATTACAATATTTAAATTATTCTTTCATGGCAGCATGCTGCATCCCAAAACCTGCTGAACTTTTCAACTGAACAAACATACAACTCCAAAGTAATATCAACCAGTAGCTATAGCAAAGATCAGAGGTCATAGCTTAATGCTGGTGACCTACACATCTGGATGAGCAACTGGTTGAAATAAGCATGCTTCCATCAATATGGACCCAATCGTAGGTGTTGGACAGATTTTGTTTCAACTTGTTTTGATTTAAAGGTAAGGTTAATTGCTGAGGTCAGAGTGGCAAGATACCAGCTAAGTGACTGGAAGTTACAATAAGCAGACTTAGTGCAAATATTTTTTTCGTTATAGAAATGTGAACTTGAACTGAAAAAGTTATTTTACTTTGAATGAATAAAAGTTTATTTTTATTGGACAACAACAAAGGTAGAGTAAGCTTGCCTAATACTTTCATCAGACCATTGCATTTCAGAAAGATGCTCACCAGCTATTTTTGCTATTCAACTCTTGTAGGTGTCCATATACTAATCAAGGAAGAGATTATAACACTATATAATTCAGTACCAACTGAAAATAATTTTGAGTATTTAAGATATTATTTTTCAAGTTGCCAATGCTTTATGTAAATTCACATGCAACCTTATTGTGGCTTGACATGGTGCCTCCTTCCTTTTTTTCAATTTAGTATTTGAGGCTGGATTTACATTTTTCCATGTATGGTGCAGCACAGGTGGTAATGCACACGCATAGGTGTCAATGGACCCATATAGTTTCCTTTTCCCTCTCACTATAAACTACAGTGAATATATGTAATGCACTGTCATGCAGAAAAATACATGTATTTTGCTGCTTGAAAACAAACAAAAAGTGTGGATAGGCCCTGAATGTTTTCAATAAAAAAAAAAAAACAGAAACATAGTTTGTCATTATTCCACACTAGAAGTATCAACAATGTAATATCAATAATCTGACAAAATCAACCTAAGAATCATTTTAGTGATTCAGTGGAAATATATCCTTCACTAGCAATGCTTTCTATAGCAAGGGGAGACAGAAAAAGGTTTCAGGCAAACGTTAATGAGATTAACCAATGTTGCTACATCTTTTTCATAATACTACTGGTTATCTGATGTCTTTCATGTAAAATAAATGACAGTGGGTGAAGAAAAAGAAGTAAGAAAAAGAGTTTGACTCCTCAAATCTTTGCCACCTAATGTTTCCTTCTGGCTGGTATTGATCTCTTCCCACATTTCCTTCTGGCCTTCTGTCTGATTTTATGGGTGATAACTTTTATGGCTGTATGTACCTGAACCATGGACCTCATGTTACCTCAAGCTGCTGCTGTTTGTCATTTAATATGCTTGCCATTTTCTCTTGAATCATTAGCAACAAGACTTTATCTTTAGCAAGTTCATGCTATACTCTTGGGGATTTCCATGACAGATTTTTTTGCTACTAGGAATCTGAAAACGAAAATAGGATTCTGAGAGGACTTTTGGAAGCCCCCAAGCGGTTCATTCAATAAGGCACTGGGTAACCAAGTAGGTAAGGGAATCTGTTCTCATACAGAACCTTTACATTTTTAGACATTGCCACCATATATGAGACATGATTCCCTTTTGTCCATATATTCAAAAGCAAAACAATAATGTTTCAGGAAATAATGGGTGTAGTCTCATTTGGCCAAAATTCTATCTGAAGAAAACTGTAAAGTTATCTATCTATCTATCTATCTATCTATCTATCTATCTATCTATCTATCTATCTATCTATCTATCAGGAATATATCCCTTTTAAAAATTCTATATATGCTACAGTCCGGCCCACATCTAATTTCTTTGCCTTTAAGTTTGTTCAGGCTGGTAAAAAAAAGGTGTATAAAAATCATATTCCTCCTGTTTGACCCAGAAGTGGTCAACACCTTTGTTCAAAAGGTGTTAATGATGTGACCTCCTCAGCATCTTTTTTGATAATGTGGAAGAAATGTAATATTTGTTACAGTCTAAACTATTTGAATGTCTTTGTAATTTATTTATTTTTTCATCCATGACTGTTTGTGTTATTTTGATCAAATCAAACAATATTCAAATTGAGTTATAGCTAGGCTATGCAATTTGAACCATAACCACCTTATACCTGAGCAGGTTTTCCTACTTGTTGTTGAATATCTTCTCAATGCCACTTTCCAATGTCAGAAAGAGAAGAGCTAATTTTGGTTTATCCTCATATAAGCAGTTGACGGGATTTATAAGAAAACCAAAGCTTAACTCTGAAATTAAAGGCTTAAGCACATGGACTTGACAAGCTTATGCATGCAGAAGAAGCTCTGTGAAATTTTAAACATATCTATTTATGCATTTAGGCTTAAAATAGAACTGCACCCATTTCACACAAATTTTCACAAAGAACACAAATTTTGTAAGGCTTTGCAGATAGAGAAATGTGACAACATAACTGAGGAGGGGATAAATGAGTAGTGGGGATTCTGATCAATCTGACACTCCTAGAAGAGCTGATTTCTGCAGCAATGAAACAGTGAGTGAATTCCCCACCCACAGCTGCATATATGCAAAGGGGTGGGATGCGGTGACATCGTTGACCTTATATGGCCAAATGGCTATATTTGGCAAATTAGATTGACTTAATATGGCCATGTGGCCTTATAAGGTAAATTATGTCAGCACAAGCATTCAGCCCCTTTGTTTATGTTAAGCTTCATGACAAGGAATGCCCTGCCTCAGCTAATTGGGCTGGTGGCCCCATGTCCCTTCTAGGTTTGGAGGAGCTCAGGTTCAGAGCACATTTGAGCTCATCCCTATTAGGCACATATGCATTATTTTAAAACTCTAAGGGGGGCTTGAAGGACACTACTCACTTCTGCATTCAGCTTAAAACCAAACTCTGGGATAAGCAAATATTGTCTAAATATAAGAGGCATGTGTATGGTGTATCTGTGTGCCCTGTTACCCTACAACAGTCTATCTCCCTTCCAAGAAAGAAAATACAAGTAATCAGAATGAGAGTTCAGAGGGCTTTAGCAAGCAAATTTCTTAGTGTTACATTGCCTGAAGCTTCTGGGGAAGTGTGTATTCTGATGGGGAGAAGGGCACATTGGCATCTAAGAACGTTCTAAAAAGGTTGATCCAGATAACACCTGTCATAATGTCCAGCCTATGGTGGTAGACAGAGTTGCAAAATCTCTTGCAGCAATGTCCATTAGGTCACGTGTCCTGGGTTTATTGAGGAATTCCATTAGCAGCAATGAGTGGTCTCTCAATCATCAACTTTTTACCCTTTCCCAAATAGATCTATCCCCACACAATGCCAAGCTGCCAGTCTTCTTCACAAAATACACCTACCTCCAAGATATCAGAGATAGATGCATTGACATAGCACTGGAGATTTTAACTTAGTTATGCATTCCCTCCGATGCATCTTATTCTGAGGTCCCTGCAGTTATCTTGCTTTGCATGTAATTAGTCTATCTCATATATTAGTTTCACCATTTAAGTTGCATTAGTAAAATAAATGAACTTTTGCACAATATTCTAATTATTCGAGTTTCACCTGTATATTTCTAAATCTTTCACAACAGGATTTGCAATAATGACTTAGTGCTGTATACTTACAGTATATGTCCACCTCCACTCCAGGCAGATTAAAAACACATTAGTGAATGCAGCCATTTATTTAAAAAAAGTACATTTTTTGATGCAAGTAGTGTAATTAAACAGTACTCAGACTGGAAGAGGACCCATTCAGGTGTTTTTCCAACACGTGCTGGCAAGGAAGATAATGACAGGAAGAGAGAGCAGAGAGAAGACATAATTCATCTCTTGATGGGCCTTCACTGTCCCACCATAGGCTGGGGATGGGGAGGTGACCTATCTGTGTTGCCTAACTGTAGCAAGTAATGTCAGCAGGATGGCTGTGCTGTTTGCGAGAACTGTGTATATTGTCTAATAATCTATTGATTGGCTGAGAACAAAAACAAATAATTTGACAGGCAAAACAGCATGTATGTATTTCAATGGTATATTTAGCTTTAGATCAATCACAATACAATTCAAGACAAGATGGTAAGGAGGGCTATTCAATTGTACAATTCAAGACAGGATGGTAAGGGTAATATAATATAAATTATACATAGCCATTGTCAACAACCTTCTGATCATGGTTACCCAGGTGGTGATAAATGGATAAATAGGAAATTAGGTCTTAGCTATAAAGCGGAGGACACTTATGCACATCAGTAGAATATCCGGGACAGCTGCCCTCCATTTGCCGGCTTGTCTGATATTCATTACAGCCGAACACAAAGTATATTAACTTAAGCAAGAACTCTCACTTATCCTCATTGTTGCTGTAAGTCTAGTGTGTGCACTGTGCAACAATTCACAGAGCAGGCAGCATGTCTTGTGCTATAGAGTGTAGAAATTGTTAAGAATAGCTTCTCAAAATGATATGATGGCATTGGGGATTAAAATGGATGGAAATTTCAACTTTGCTGTGTCATAAAGTTGTTCATGCCATCACATGTACAATATTTCTATCAGCAAAACTTTGTGTTAAAATAATAAAGAACTGAATTATGCTGTACGTTCAAAGTATAAGCATATAATTGGTTGGTTAAAATGAACACAAGATATCGAAATCAGAATCAAAGTTATTTATTGAGCAAATCATTCCCATTTCTTTTATTAGAGAAATTCTACTCCACTGGAATCAAATCCTGATCTGCAATCTAATTTAAAGGCTGGATATTTGAGCAACTGCAGACATTTTGTTCTTCAGTTTTTACAGTTGCCAGCTTACAGAGATATGAATATTAGGTCATTTTAGCCATTGATCTATAGGTATGTAAAATCATTGGCCTTTTTCCTTGTTGCCCCCTCCCCCCACACACACTCTTTTCACAAATTATAATTACAGCACACCAGGTATATGGATTTCCTACAGCTAGAGGGTTCAAAAGGTCATAGCCCCCCACCTTCCTCATACTTGCACGTATGTTCATTAGCACCCTAAAAAAAATCCTATCAACTAAATAAGCTACCGAACAATGACAACACATAACTGTATTGGAACATTCTTCCAGAGTGTACAGTTACTGCTACGAAAGGCTCAATTCATTATGCTATAATGATCATTATTTGGCATAAACATTCTTTTCAGCACTGAGGGAGACCATGTGGCTTAATTAGCAAAGAAGTGAAGCCTGCCAGGCTTAGTAAATGAGGTGAAGCTGTACTGACTTCTATCTCCCAATCATGTGCAAGCAAAAATCCTGTTTTTTTATTTTCCTTACATGAGATTGGGTATACTATGCAAAGTAAATTTTCATCACATTCATCACGGTGAGTGAAAATTGCAAAGTAAACAAACATTACTAGTAAATCAGGCACAATGAGAGCTAAGAAAAAATCAGAAACCAATCGCCCAAAATAACAACTGCTAAGTCAAATGACAGAGGATTCATTTATTAATTGAACCTTATGAATGGCAACTTGATTTAGCCAGGTTAGGTTAGAAGTCCCATTCTTAAAAGCATAAAATGTTTTATTTCTGGATGCTTGACTCTTCACATGGCTTTTGAAAGAAAAGGAGACACAACATGGGACACATAAGGGGTCTACCCACTAAACTGCCGTAGGCAGCCGAGTGAACAACCGACCCGAAGTGAAGTGACACGAACTCTGTTCGGCTATTCACTTCAGGTTGGTACGGCTGATTTCAGCCGTATATCGGCTGAAATCAGCCGTACATCGGGTGGCTTCGGGTCAGCCGAACATGCTCAGCATGTTCGGCCGACCCGCAGTGCAGAAGGAGTTCGACTCAGCCGATCCGACATCTGGATCGGCTAAGCCGAACCTCCGGCAGGCTACTGGCTGCTGTTCGGTCTATTCTCATAGATGACGAACAGCAGTGAATAAATAGCCGAATGCCGCTGAGCGTCCTCTGTGGCACCGAGCAGAATAGCAAAATAGTTAAAAAAGTAGAAAAAGAACAATAGAAAACGAATGTGGGGAGCTAGCAGTGACAGCTAGCTACGGCCAACTGTTTTCTACTAGCTACTGCACCCGCCCTCTGCTGCTGTCAATCACTAGAGGGGACCTGAAGGAGAACCGCAGGTCCCCTCTGCTGATTGAAAGCAGCAGTGTGACGGTGCAATAGCTAGTTTGCTATTGGCTATTGCAAATTGAAATAGCCAATAGGAATCTAGCAATGCATTCCTATGGTGATTTTTTTTTTTATTCTGATGGCAGCCAACGGCTCCATGTCAGAATAAAGAAAAAAAAGAAATCAGGGAAAGGTTTACTCTGCTCGATCGAACAGAGTAAACCTTTCTGGGAGAATAGTTAATAGCGGGAGACTCCCGGAGCGCCGGGAGAGTTGGGCTGTCTGGAGATCAGTGTTCCTGGTTACCTGGTAACTAGGGACTCTGATCCCTCTGCAAGTGGCCGGAGCCAGCTGTAAGATCACGGCTGGCTCTGCCCAGCTTAGCCGAGGCATGCCTTCGGCTCGACTGAGCCGCCCGGCCCACTTCAGGAGCTGTACGGGCTATAGTGAATGCCAGTACAGCAGCCCTTCGGGTCTACTGAACCGAAGGGGTCCTGGGGCCGAAGCTAGCCGAAGGATCAGACGAAGCTACGGCTAGATGCTTTGGCTGCTTCGTGAATAGACCCCATAATGAGTAAGACAGAAGACCCTAATTGATCACTTTTTGTTAAATAAATTGGTGAATCAGGTTTTTTTTCAACTTCTTTTTCTAAACTAGTTCTCTGGAGCTGATGAAGTAATTAAATATGATTCAATTAATAATGTTTGTTGCCCAATTGTAAGGCATAGAAGCATCATTCTGGTAAATATGAGGTTTTTCATATTTTTGTTAAAAGTGAAAAAACCTTTTAAACATTCAATAGCCAAATAAACAATGGGCGTTTTTGAGCAAAAAACCCAGTGAACCCCTATTTAAGTATACAGTAGGTAAGGAAAAAAAACGACATAAGTTTGGAATTCAATCAGATTGTTTTTAATACTTGCAATATAATCTTCATGTTTGAAAAAAATCATTACTGAGTGATGCTTAGAAGGTCCATTGTAAAAGTCAGCTTATGTAATGTAATGTAATGGCCCTGGGCATTCCTTGACTTCACTGACCTTCCTGCTATCATAGCAGACAGAGGCTGCCTCAAATATTGGTGCCCCATCAATCAAACTAAAAAGACATTTCATGTGCAAAGACCAACAATGGTCAAATGAGCATCACATCACATAGGATAGCAAATATAATATTTGCATTTTATTATTCAAACTAGATATATGGATATAATTACAAACTATATCTCATAGGAGACCGGAGACCGGCAGCCAAAACACACATTTTTCTTTACGCAAATGCTCTGTAGAAAAGGTAATGCTGTGCAGAGTATCTTAACCGTGTATTATAACGACTGAGATGTTACTAAGGGATTGAGAAATTACTCAGGGATTGAGAAACTGGGGGAAACTTACTCAGGGATTGAAATTATTTGTATCTTCAAAGTAAACTTGTACCAAAACTGGACACATAGGTTACAAAGGTTGGGTTTGGCCCGATCTCCATTCACTTAATCGTTCAATATTCTTTTATTCCACCAGCAAGTACAAAGATTAAGACACTTTTTGACGTCTTCACCCTTCATCATGTTCGTGGTTGCATAGTTGTTAAGATTGAATAAAGGCACAGGTCTATCGAGTTTGACCTATGTGATTGTGCGTGTGTAAGTTTAAATGTATCCACAGCAGGAAAGACATCATCAGATTTACCATCATATAAGCAACATCCCCAGCAAAACCTAAATGAAACAGCTACAGATAAATAAACATGTATATTATTTATCTCTGGCTGTTTCATATACGTTTTGGTAGGGTTTTACTTATATGGTAATTAATCTGTTTATATGGCTCCTGTTGTGGAAACATTTAAACTTTCTGTGTTACTTTTTAACTTATCATGAACATGATGAAGGGCAGGAAAGCCCCAAATCATCTTCATCCTTGTGCCTCTTTCCAGTGGAATAAAAAATATTTAAACATTAAGAAGTGCTGTATCCTTTGGAGTTATAACTTCAGTGGCAGGGTAAAACCTGCTTGGGCACCCGAGTCAAGTAGCTCTGGAATTTCCATGCTAACTATAATGAATGCATGTCGTTCTTTCTTTTTCACATTTTATTGATTTGGTAGCCCTCCACAGAAAATATAACTGTAGTACTTAGCCCAACCTTTTACAGAAGCCTTAGCCCCACATGCATAATGTCTGCCCTATCTGAAAGCCTTTGTATTGCATTCAACTTTGCCTGCATAATGTTAGAGAACATTGCAGAAGCAGAGACATATAAAGAACTAAAATTGAAAATTGGATAAGTTTAAATTAAGGTATTTATGTAAATAGCAGAACATAGTCATCACCTCCAGCACCTGTTAAAAAATCTCTTCTTATCAAATATTGTAAAACCCATTGATAGATAAAGCAATTCTCCAAGCTCTGGATACCTAACCCAGTAGGATCTGTACACATGAAGTACAATTAGTTGATATATTTAAATGAACCTGCTGCAAATCAGCAATCCACAGCCGGAATTCGAATTCAAAGCCTTTTATGAGAGCCTATAAAAGAGACAACAGTACAATTAGCTTACATGTTGTATCCAAACTAATTGCACACGGTTGCCATTCCAAATAGCATTTCCTAGCAAGTACAATATAAAATGTTGAAGCACTTTGGAAGCATTTATGCCTTTAATATTATATTTTCAATAGTGAAGGAGAGTAGAGGCAAAGGAAACAGTTGCTTAGCAGATACAATTATTTATTTAAACTCAGCCCAGAAACATGTATGTATATAAAAGGTTCATATAAATAGTTTCTTCCTTCTTGTTAGCTCATGCAGGCACAGTATTCCAACCGTAACATTGTGCAGCACAAATATGTTTCTCAAGGGAAAATACGGGTAACTCACACATTTTATGTTTTTATTCTTTCTGCTCTGCAACAGCTAGCTGTTTCCTATAAAGCCTAAGTGCTTTTTAACGTATTGATGGGAAAATATTTAAGTAAGTATTTCACAATGGGAAACAATGGCCATGCTTTGGATTTCCTCGTCTGGAATTAGTCAAGATTAATTGGAGGTCCACATTACTACATGAAGTGTGACACATTTTCTGAAAACAGGTAGTGCAACAACAATCAGGTCATTTAGTTATTCTTTCTGCTTTTGCAAAATGTTCCCTTTTATGGAAACTGTCAAAAACAAGAACACAGTGCAGTCTCAAACAGTGTATATTTATAGTGGTAAAAATTAGGCATATGGGTTTAACTTGTTCTTAGACATCTATTCAGAGTCTGAGAATGTGAGCAATAATTATAACATTTTCTAGTCAAGTCTAGTCAAATTTCACCAGGCTTTTATCCTATATTTGTCAGATTTATAATCTAAGTACCTAGCCACTGTCCAATAGCAGCTGTTCCACGGTTCCTTTCCTTGAGCAAAGTTTAATTTAAAGTGCCTTTATAGCTAAACTTTTTTTTTTCCTTTTACACAGTGCATGGAATGGTTAAAACCCACTTTTTAATGCATTCTGTGCCATTGGGGAGATTTTGCTTTACTTCCTGTCCTGAAGATGTTATCAGGAATTAGAGTAATCACTCCAAAGTAAGGGAAAATTCCCACTTAGACAGTAGTCATTGCAAAAATATGTCACCACTGGAAAATGTCCCCTTACCACCTGTTCTAGGGACAACTGTAAACTGTTGAATTCCCCATTGCTTTTGACCCCAATAAGTCAACAGGATAAATAGAGAAGATGAATCTCCCCATCACGGTCCCTGACAGCAAAAATACAAGCAGGGCTAGTCTCAAAAGGGTGAAGAGTTTGGAGAAGGCAGGAGAAGTGAACGATCTAGGACAACATCGCTGATTTGGAAAATTCTCCAATTCAACTCACTTTCCAGTTCAGCTATGTTGTCCTAGATTGTTCTCTTCTCCTGCCTTCTCCAAACTCTTCAACCTTTTGTGAATAGCTCTGTAGGTTTTATCCCAGCCTTATTCAAGTAAAGCTAGAAAAAGGTTTGGCTTTAGATATACCTTACTTATATAATTATAGTGCTCACAATATTATTAGATGAGTCTAGATGTATGGATCAACTGTATATGTATGTGGAAAATGTTTACAATGCAGATCGTGGCCAGTACAGTACACCTTATGTCACAGAAAGATCTTCATCATCACAGAACATTTACTCACAAATAATGTGCTTCTGTTTGTTACTATAATTAATTCTTACTCCATAGGTTATGCTCAACTGATATATAAATCCACCTGAATTTGCCAAAGAGCAGTTCACATTATTGCCACAGAGATGTGTATTGTTCAGTAGTTCAGTAGGTTTGGATGTTTTATGTACTATGATTCATCCCCTATGATATAGTATTATTACACTGGAAATATAAAGGTTTTTAAAGGCAGTATCATCTTCCAGATGACAACTTAACACAGAACTCCAGTCAAAAGGAAAAAATAGCCCTTTAAAATAAAAAATAAAAAAGCAAAGACTTTTGATGCAATACTCACCTTCCATCCAGAGCTGACTTTTGATGCAATACTCAAGTTTAATCCGGAGCTGTCCTATGCAGTACTTTTTTCCACTCCAATATGTCCCCAGTCTTTTGGGGTTAATGATGGCAGCCATCATTCAACCTACTTCCTCTGAGGCCAGGCCATCACGGGCACTTGCCCAATTTTGATTGGGGAGTGAAGCAGCACATATACATGCTCATCTCTTTGTCATTCTGCTTTCTCCTCTATACATAATAATCCCTGTCCGCACCATGAACATTCAGGTAGTTACACTGCTTGCATTAAAAAAATATATGTTATGATGTATTATTGATTACAGAGCTGTATTATTTTTGTGTCTTTTATATCTACCTAAAGTTTAGCTTTAACTACAGAGTAGAACCATGCCATGTTTGTGGTCATAGGTACCTGTATTTTCAAATCAACTACATTATCACAGCGATAAATGTATTCACCACAAAACCACTAATATGTACATGTTTTGTAGAGTAAAGGCTGGAAAAGAAATTGAAGACCTGGACTCTTTTCATCAAAGAACCTCTAAGGATTTAAACTTGCCCCACAGTCATGTACTTTTATACTAGAATCATGCAAACATGACATCTAACAGAAGAAAAAAAACTGAATTTCTGTTCTCTCACAATCCAGTCTGTCACAGATAATGGATGTTTCAAGAACTTTGTCAAGATTTTGATAAATGAGTCTAAGGTTTTGTAGGAACTACCATCCTGCTGAATGAACAATGCAAGAATGCATTCCAAAGCAGCTGTACATCTAGCAAGTGGAGTGAATGCTAATAGGGGCTAATACTTCAGTGTAAATGATATGTATGGGATGTTTAGAATTGCATGCCTGGAGAGAAGAAAAGAGGATGTGCCAGTCAATAGTTACACTGACATTTTCCCATAAAACATCTCTGGATAGTTTCACTTTATAAATATTCTTGGGTGGGTTTCAATATAGACTGGTTATGAAGACGTGGGAAGTCTAGTGTGATGCTCTCTATCGGTGGTTAAATGAAATGTGTTTAATGTACCAAGGGACTATTTATATTGAATAGGCTTCCATAGCACAGATTACTGGATCTATGACTTGTAATTGTTCATATAAAGGCAATCTCTTTCATCATGCTAAAGCAATATCTAACAGTGAAACATATTTATTTTTCATGGATCATGTTACAGAATTTGGAGAATCACTCAGAAAACAGCAGAGTTCAGAGACTAGTCACTAGAATCACTAGTCACTAGTGTGTAAAGTACTATAATGTAGAGCATAGAGATGAGGAATCGAATGAGGTTCGTGTTCACTGCCAAGTTGGGTTTACGGCAAACTTTGCATGTTCGGCCAAACAGCGAGCTTATGAGCAAGTTTTCCCAGGCATCAAAAGTGAATCATTTTTTGCCTGAACTGTGGTCAGGTGAAGAATTATGGCCAATAATGGGGCTTTAAAAAATATGCCAGCTCCAACTGTTGGAGTTAGGGAGGGACAGCTGACACTTTTGTGAGGGGAGACAGTGTGTGCCACTTACTGAATACAGTGCTAGGAGGGGGCTAGCACTGAGTTATACAGTGCTACATTCAGTGGTGCTACATATTGCCAGTGCTACAATACAGTGAATTGCAGTGTGGTGGGCTGTGGAGTGGGGTGTACCCCTGTATTCACTGTGCTGTTCAGTAGCATCAGTGCTCCATTACTGTGAATTGCATGGTGGTGAGACTGTGTACCACCCATTGCATTCACAGTGAATAGACCCAACAGTCCTTTTTAAGATTACTTTTTTTGTATGTGTCCGCAACAAGTTCTGTTGCTGTTTAGTAGCTGGTTTATGTAAGCCAAGGAATAATGTCTAGGGATGCCCAATTGCTTGTATTGGCTGCGGGAATGCCCCCCTAGGGGGGTCTTGAAGACCCCTGATGTCTCCATAAAGAGGGCCTGTCATGTGAATTGGCTATCACATAGGGGATTTCTTAGGGGTCTATTCACGAAGCTGCCGAAGGATCTAGCCGTAGCTTCGGCCAATCCTTTGGCTAGCTTCGGCCCCAGGACCCCTTCGGTTCATTAGAGCCCGTACAGCTCGCGAACCTGGCCGAGCGGCTCAGTTGAGCCAAACGCATATGCCTTGGCTCGGCTGAACCGTGCTAAAAGCTGAAGCTGGCCGAGCGGCCGGCCATCGGCCGGCCGACAGCCTGCTTCTGACAGATGGACGGGC
>NW_017307522.1:486538-486976 GCF_000935625.1 Nanorana parkeri | reverse complement strand
GCCGGCTGCCGACAGCTGGGCAGAGCCGGCCATGGTCTTACGGCTGGCTACGACCACTTTTAGAGAGATCAGCGTCCCTGGTTACCTGCTAATTTTTTTTTCTGTGTCCCTGGTTACCTGCTAACCAGGGACACTGATCTCCAAACAGCAAACTCTCCCTGGTGCTCCGGGAGTCTCCTGCTCCCGGCCGCCAAGGAGAGAAACACTGCTCTTTCTTTTTTTTTTTGATTCTGACACGGAGCTGTGTCAGAATAGAAAAAAAAATGTCCCCATTGGAATGCATTGCTAGATTCCTATTGGCTATTTCAATTTGAAATAGCCAATAGTAAACAAGCATTGTACCCGCCCTCTGCTGCAGTTCTCCATCAGGTCTATCAGCAGAGGGCGGGTACAATGCTACTTTACTATTGGCTATTGCAAATTTAAATAGCCAATAGG
>NW_017307522.1:482866-486352 GCF_000935625.1 Nanorana parkeri | reverse complement strand
GAGGCTCCCAGAGTGCCCGGGAGAGTTTTTTTTTTCGTTTTTTTTTTACAGCAGCAGAGCCGCCGGACAATAGGAAACTATTGGGCGGAGCTAGCTGTCACTGCTAGCTCCGCACAATTGTTTGCTATTTACTTTTTTCTTTTTTTCACTCTTTTTCTGTTCCTCTCGCTCGGCGGCATTCGGCTATTCACTCACTGCTGTTGGGGATCTTTAAGAATAGCCCGAACAGCAGTGAGTAGCCTGCCGGAGGTTTGGCTCAGCCGTTCCAGATGTTGGATCGGCTGAGTCGAACTCCTTCTGCACTTCGGGTCGGCCGAACATGCTGAGCTGGTTCGGCCGACCCGAAGTCACACGAAGCAAGCCGATGTACGGCTGATTTTAGCTGATGTACGGCTGAAATTAGCCTTACCAGCCTGAAGTGAATAGCCGAACAGTGTTCGGCTCACTTCACTTCAGATCGGTCATTCACTCGGCTGCCCTCGGCAGCTTCGTGAATAGACCCCTAAGACACATATATCAGGATTTCATCTCCACATCTAGAGACTAACATATCCTGGAAAACAATAGAGACTGGGTTACACTGGGGATTACACCACTGCTCTGAAACTAAAGAGTGTGTTGTGGCTAACTGACTTAGTATAAACAGGACAGTAAACGCCATAATTCAGAGTTCAGTACTCAAGTGCCACATTTCAGGCTAAGTAACCAATTTTATCTCCGCATCTAGAGGCTAACATATCCTGGAAGACATCAGAGACTGGGTTACTCTGGAGATTAAACACCACAGAACTGGAAGTGCCATAGTGCAGAGCACAGTGCTCAAATCCAACATATCAGGCTATGTTGGCAATTTTTATAGAGCTGTACCAGCATAGTAAGTAAACAGAAACTGGGTTACACCAGAGGCTGTACTGAAACTGGAGACTGCTCAGCGGCTTGTGACACAGAGGTCTAGAAGGTGCCATAATGCAACTTTTAGAGGCCAATTTATACAGTGTGCCATCAGAAACTGGGTTACACCAGAGGCTGTACTGTGTCCTGGAGAGGACACAGTACAATTGGAAAAGTGCCACAGACAGAGCCCAATGCTCAAAGGATACTCAATTAATCTTTGCCCATTCATGGGCCTACTCACAGAGTGAGTCTTAAGAGACAAGGTCACAGCTCTTAACCTAGAGAACAGTCAGCAGCTAACTAACACAGTACTCTAAGGTCTGAAAAACCCCACTGACAGAGCCCAGTCCCTGAAGGTCACATTCCAGGCAATCTATGTTCGATGATCAGCCAGTCTAGATAGCTCCTGCATAGAGACCAGCTCGAACAGTTTATTACACGATTTAAGCATTTGCATATCTTTCTACAGTGGATGATGAGACCTTAGAGGCTCTCATTAAAAATCCAGAATCTACCCTAACCCTAAATCTTTAGACTAATTTTAGTGTTGCAATTTCATCAGGGTTATTGCGGTTCAATGTATTAACTGAACCCCTTGAAAGGTTTTGGAATTTGTGTCCTGATACCTACCATCTGAAATGTCTCTTTGCCCATGTAGGACAAAGTAAAGGGGTTCTTTTACTCTGCCTTTTTTTACTTTATTTCCACCTGGTGGTCCGGCTAGTAAGACGCTTTCTGCCTTAGGGTAGCTCCACTCCACTATGGAGCAACAACAGAACCTCCATAGGACAGCAGCATTGTCATCCTGTGGAGATGGTAATGTAGATACACTAGCAGAATTATATGGACTTGCCTAACAAATTAAATCTGAACTCCAGCTAACACTTTTAAAGCAGTTACATCAATATTTTTTCCCCTTTTGGAATAAACATTTTCCATAAGTGAAAAAAGCCGACCATTGTAAACACCTCTGTCAGTGTTAAATGGTTTGTCTCACTCCTCTATCTGCCACTTTTGCTGGACAGCATGATTTGTTAACTTTTTTGGCCCCCAGTCCCCAGCCAATCTCATATTGCATGATCCAGCGAGAGATAACAAATGAGGTCACAAAGCTACTTGCAAAATCTTCGAAGACAGGTGAGTATAAGATTGGTGGTAGGGGGTCAGTCCCAACAAAAGGTACAATAAAGGTGCCCCAAAGGTACAAATACACTTTAATGAGTACTGTATATTCAAATGAAACAGCTGCTTTTCTTGTGCTTTTTGTTAAATTATCCCATTCTAAGAATATTTTGCTACCTTGAATAACTTTTTTTCTAACCTTTTTAAATTTTTAAAAAATATTTTATTTTCATTATTTTTTTTCTAAACTTTTTTTATATTTTATTTTTATAAATTTTTTATTAAATATTTTTACTTTACTGCCGGGGGCTCTGGGGAAATATCAGGGGTCTAAAAAGACCCCTGATATTTTCATTTTAAGATAAAAAAAAGAGATTTAGGACACAGAGCCCTCAATTCAGCTCACTATATATATATATATATATATTGCACTTTAAAATAAATGATAAATGTGTTAAATAAAATGCTTTAAATAAAATGATAACAGTTATCAGTTTGCTTTAAAATAAATATGAAAAAGTTCCATCAATGCAATGTTCTTCCACGTACTTGAACAGAGACACATCAAATGGATGACTAGTTTACATAAAGATTTGTCATTGATAAATCTCATCATCATATGGGTGAATTACTCTGACAATAATACAGTTTTGCATTTATAGATTATTATCTAAAAGTAGACAGCTAATCATACATATAATAAACATGAACTTACAGCATAGTTTAAACTGAATGAGAACTGGTGTAGATGGAGCTCAAACAAGGAAAGGAAAACAGAGATGGATATCAGTATGCACAGAACATGGGAGAGGAAATCGACAGTTATGGGAGAGTGCTGTTCTTATGTATGTTTTCGGGAATATGAGATTGCTTAGAATATTGCTATAGTCATACATTTGTAATACATTACTCTTACAGAAAGTGAATCCTAGTTTTTTTTGTAGGTGTAACTCAATGGACTCTTAGAGGGTTACTCACTGAATAATCGAGCCGAAGTGAACAGACCCGAACGACAGTCGGCTATTCACTTAAGCTCAGTATGACTGATTTCAGCCGTACATTGGCTAAAATCAGCCGTACATCGACTGAGCCGAAGCTCTGGCAGCTGCCGAAGCTCTGGCATGCCGCTGAGCGGCATTAGGCTTGGCTATTGTGCTCGCTACCTCCGAGGAAGTGAGCAGACTAGAAAAAAACGTAAACAAATGTTAAAACAGTTTTAAAATGATTTAATAAAATGTAAAAAAAATGAAAAATTAAAAAAGTTAAGAAAATTATAAAAAAATGAAAGAAAAGAAAAAACAGCGTGTTGTCCCCCTCCCAAACCATACCAGACTCTTTAGGTCTGGTAGAAAAGTAAGGAGGGACCCCATTTAAAAAAAAAGGAAAAAAAGTGTGGGCCCTTTTGGTCTGGTAGGAATTTTAGGAGGGATCCCAAGTTAAAATTAAATAAAAAAAAGTCTGTGGGGTCCC
>NW_017307522.1:419757-482559 GCF_000935625.1 Nanorana parkeri | reverse complement strand
ATGCGCCCCACCCCCTCCCTCCTGTGAATAAATCCTTTATTTGAAAGAAAAAATGGATCCACCGATGTAATGCTAAGGTCAATCACGACGTCCAGCGTTGTTCATGACGGAATAAAAAATAAAACATGAAAAAAAAATATTACAAATTTAAAAAACCCTGTCGCCCGCCGACCCGTCCGCTCGCAACGAACTCCCAGCAAAACATAAACATGCCCGCAAAACATAAACAATTGGATGTAGCTAGCGGTGACATCACCATTAGCTTTGCCCAACTGTTTACATGTAATGACATGACAAAGGACATTGGGCTGCCATTGAAAGACAACAACTGTTTACATGTAATGCCATGACAAAGGACATTGGGCTGCCATTGAAAGACAACCACTGTTTACATGTAATGAAAGCCCTGTGTCCTCAAGGACGCAGGGCTGTCATTTAAGGACAACTACGGGGTGGAGCCAGCCGCTGTTGTCTTTCGCGGGGAGATCGGTCGGCTTTGGCCAACCTTTCTACCCATTTCAGGTGTTCTTTATAAGTATTTATTTTCCTGTAATTTTGACAAACTAAGGATACAAAAAGGTTTAATGAGTAGAGGCTTTTAACTTAGCAAAGTGAATGTATACATTGCATAGTGGATGTTAGTAAATAAGGTGAACCTGTGTTCACTTTAAATATCCATTCATGTGCTTGCAAAATCCAGTTCTTTATTTGCCTTCTACATGATTGCAGAGTCAGTAATCACACAATTACCTTACCTGCTAACGATGACTTTGCATAGTGATCATATGCTTGCACAGAGAATTGTTATCCAAAACAGCCACTGCTCCTTTTGTAATTCAACTCCACAGAATAAACAAAACTGCCATAACACTCACTGGTATCCATCCCTAGTCATTGCCTGTTCGGGCTGCGCTGGCCGTTTTTTCCAGCTCAGCCCGAATGAAAAACAAGGCAATTTGCTTTGCAGTAGTGTGCACTTAAAAAAAGTACAGCATGCAGTACTTTTTTAAGCACACCACAGTGAGTCATGGCACTACTGCATCACACTGTAGTGAACCCATAGAAGTTCATGAAATGTCACTTGCAACATTTCAATAAAATTCTAACTGTTGGTTATGTGTTTAGATGAAGCACTGAGATCTTGAGGAATGCTGAATTAACTTTTACTTGCTTTGAAGAATGTTGTATACATGTATATAGGAATACAGCATTGTGCAGGAAAACATATAGACAGGAAAACATCCTGTGTACCATAGATAAGTATTCATATAGAAAACTAACATTGCACTACAGCGCCATCTACAGCTCAAAAGACATAACAGTAAATCAGAATGTCAGTAATAGGATCAGTATATATCAGCATATGCTGTTGCATATACAACACTAACAAAAAAGCTGTTACCTTTCATCCTGAGCTCCGCTGTCCCCTCTGCAGGCCTAGGACCTGCTCGGCAGCTGTCAGCAGGAAGATGGGAGGGAGATCAGTATTGTCCTTCTTGCTGATCTCCCTCCGATCTCTCAAGGCGGAAGTGGTGTGCATTACATCACTTCCACATTCAGCTGTATTACATCACTTCCACATCACTTCCAAATCACTTCCACATTCACATAAGGGGGTATCACATAGCCCCCTATGTGATAGCAATAACATTAAGTGTAAAAAAATAAATAAAAGTCACATATAAAAATTTTTAAAAAATAACAATTTTGAAGTCCCCCACATATATGCACATATAAACGTAAATACGCTTGGGGTGCGCCAATGCACAAAAACAACAATTGTGCTGCACATGTTACATATCACCACGAATGTCGGAGTGCGAGCAATAATTTTAGGGCCATTAATCACTGATAACACTAAATTGATGTGAGGTAAAAAGCATCGCCTATGGACAATTTTGTAGCTTTTTGCGGTTTTGCACGCGCGTGCAATTTTAAGGCTTGACATGTTTGGTTTCTATTTACCACGACGTGACCCCGTTTTTTATATTTTTACCAAAAAATTGGGTACTATTAAATGTTTCATAATTTAATATAGAGGAAACATTTTTTTTCAAAATTTTTGGTACTTTTTGCTTACTTTAGTAAAAAATAAAAACCGCAGTGGTGATTAAATACCACCAAAAGAAAGCTCTATCTGTCCCCAAAAATGATATAACATTAATTTCAGTACTGCAGTGCTGAATACTGAAAAATGGCCTGGACAGGAAGGGGGTTTAACACCCCTGTCTTCACATACAGTGTTTTTTTCTTTTAAATTGGTAAGAGTTAGCATCTCTGTCTCTATTTTGGATAGTCCTCCTCTCTTTGATACACACATCAATAAAAACCCAAAGAAAGGCCGTATCCCCACTTTAACCAATGATGATTTAAGAGAGCATCGGGCTGGATGATATTGAATGTTTCCCTCTTAGGGCTGCTCCGTGGTGTCCTCCCATGTGTCACGTTGCAACACCTTTTTTGCAACAGATATAAAAACTAAACATCACTGAAACTCCACAGAAATCAAGTCAACCAATTCTGTGTAGGTACCACTACTGTGTACAGATATCAGGGGTGGGGGGCGAAGGTATGATTAATACCATTTTGGAAGAGCAATGCTAATGATTTCATCTGTGAGAGAAAACATGCACAGTTTCCTGAGGAAATGTTTGCCAGCCATATGCAATGTTCTGATTATTCTCAGGTAGCTAAATTACCTTCACTTTTATTGCCGTGTAAGCATCCAGGCTTTCTATAATATCCACTAATGATCCTTAACTGGTGTTGTTTTTACTGTTTCATTGGTTATATATAGACAAGTACAGCGTTGTCTAAGCTACTTGGGAACAGAACACTTCATACACGTTTTAACACATTTGTGGTATTTCTGAAGCAGTGACACAATCACTTTGGACTATGTGAAAGCATGACAATAATCAACACTTTAAAAAAGGTGTTTTAGTAAGCACATCTGGAGAAGATCATTAATGGTGTGATATACAATTCCACATATAGCAGTTTGCATAGATTAGAAAGTATAGTATAAAAGGGCTATGCATTAATTACCATACATCAATGTCGTTTTGATTAAGTCTCCTAATAGGTTCCTTTAATCAACAATGGTCAATTAATATTTCTATTTTAAAGAAAGATGTCAATATTGGTCACAAGCTCTGTGTATTTTTTACTATGTGAATATATTTGTTGGTTATATAAACTCCCTTTTAGATTGTAAGCCCTCAGGGGCAGGGCCCTCCTTACCATCTTGTCTTGTCTTGTATTGCGATTGTAATATCTTCCTTATATTGTAAAGCGCTGCGCAAACTGTTGCGCTATATAAATTCCTGTATAATAATAATATTTCTAAATGCTGATGCAGTGATCACAGCTTAGAAATAATGTACCAGCTTTTATTTTATATGCACCAAAAAAGTAGCGCTAAATGTGTGAACCTTTGGACACCTATCTTTATACTCCGCTCACTTCTACCTGAGCTTCTCAAGATGGCAATAAAAATACTGCTCTGAATTCAGGAGAGATGACTGTATTTTTATTTCAAGTTTATACCTTTTATTTTAAGTTTATAGGAGAGACGTTTGAAATAAAAAAAATGGCAACATAATGGGCCCTTCGTAGCTAGCCCTGCACTGCATCTAGCACAGGGCCAGGCATCCTCAGCACTCCAGCTGTGATGAAACTACAAGTCCCATGAGGCATTGCAAAACTCTGACAGACACACACATGATTTCCAGAGGCAGAAGCATGATGGGATTTGTGGTTTCATCACAGCTGGGGGTTGCCTAGCCCTGATCTAGCATGTACATATAATATGTATACACTTACCAATTAAATTAATGGTAAAATAAAAATGTTTTACTGTTTGAGTAGATTTGAGCCTTAAAATAATTGTCCAACTATTTCAAATATCTAAGACACACAAGCATCATGCTTTGCTTTGTGTGCCAAACCGCTGAAAAAAAAAGGAATGTACAATATTTTAAAGTGTACAGGTTATTTATCTATAATTACAGCTCCAGGATTTCATTACCGAGCACATTGTTTGCCTGCATACAGAGGAGTGACATAAAAGACAGGTGCTACCAGCTATTTATTTTTTTGAGCTTTTGAAGTAGCAATGTATGTCAAATAAAGAGGCTGAGGAGGGTTCAACGGACTGACCTAGTTTCCTCTTCCAAGTTCTACTTCTAGGCCTTCACAGATATATTGATAGTCTCATTACGATCCAACAAGGACAAGCTGTGACAAGATAAACTCCGACAGCCATTCAAATATAACATTGCCCGAAATAATGTCACTTTCTACTGGTGATATGTGACGTCAATTCAGATTTCTTGCAAATATAAATCAGTTGTATCGGTTGCATTCCCCAGGTAAGAGCTTAGCAACCTGTGACGCTCTGGCCAGTGTCCTGCCCAGCTCACTGATCTTACTGGTTGCCAGGAGCTGAGCAGGACAGGTAAATTGTCTTTAGCAAAAGTTAGGACTATTCATTTAAATCTGGTGTTGTGGTGACAAATGTAAAATGTGAGACCCTGTCCTTTTCTGTTCTACTGAGAACAGTTACTGGAATCCTGGAACAGGAATATCAGGGGAAATCTCCCAAAAACAATAATGATAGCAATACAATCCTAACAGAGGGACTATCTTTCTTCACTCTCTTTTTAGTAAGCATAAATGTTTTGTTTGGAGTTCTTGAGTCCCAGCTGCCATTTGAAAACAGCACTGGAGGAGCAGCTATTCACCCCAGTGGCATTTTAAAATGGCAGCAGGAATCAATGTGGTGCTGGCAGGGGTTTAGGCTGGAACCACTGGCTCTCTATGACCAGCATTATGGCCAGAAGCTGGGATTACTACGCTTCTATAGATCACTCCATAGGAGCTTTGTAAGAAAGTAAAAGTAAACACTATACTTCTGCAGTCTGTTTACATTAGGAATGTAGTGGCATCACGAATTGTGTCACCATGTTGACCTGTCAGTAAGTTGCTGAACTATTGGTGGCTGACTGATTAACTATAAAGGTGCCCATACACCTGCCGATTATCGTACGACAATCGCGGGAAATCCCGCGATCGTACGATAATCGGCAGGTGTATGGAAGGCGTGCGACCGCCTCTACTGTATTGGCGCACGTCTTTTGTCTTACGAGCAGGCTCGAAAAACCGCCGACAATCGTACGATTCTCGTACGATTTGTTTGTGGCGTGCTCGTAAGACAAATGCCGCAAAGATACAGATTATTCCCCAGGTTGCAACAATGATGTTGGACATCTGGATGATATTTGCAAAAACACCTCACATAAGTGAACCCCAATTTTTAAGGATTGCAAACCTGTAATAAAGTTGCCATTGTGGAGCTTCCTGCAGGTATATAGCTCCACTATAGCTTGCAGAATAAAGCAAATCATAAAAAATCATAATGAGTATAAATATACTGAAAAAAGCATATAGTTCCACTAGGGTTGCAGATTTTTTTTTTTTAAATGACGATAAAAAAATAAACTAGAACACATCATGCTTCTTACTGAAACATTTCACAATCTGACAGCATGACTGTAATAAACTTCCAAAAGTCGTAACATTACACATGACTGCTTGATTAGATATAGCTGAACAAGGGAGTATGTACCTTGTGACCTTGGCATTAAGGTAATCACGAAGTCTTCAACCTCCGTGGAGTCTTTGCTTCATGCATAGATTGTGCATAGCAATCTTTGGCCCCCTCTTCCTATCTACTTTCCATGTTGTTCTTTGGCTGTGAGCACATCAGAGAATTTCTCACTTTGAATTCTCTGTTTACTTAACTGTTATCGCTTGCTTGTCATGTGTTTATATCAAGAACAACTAATGAAGTTCATATTGAAACATAAAAATAAATCATCTACTTACATGAACCCTTGAGAAGCTCTTATCTTGTCACTTAGAACAAACTCCCGTTGAAAGTGTTTAATCAACAGCTCTGTCTTCAGAGTAACATTAGACCTCCTGGCACACATTACAAACAGGTGGAGCAATGCTATAGCTCCAAAATGCCTGATGTGGGTCTGCTTTAAAGATACAAAACTGTGAGGTTTATTTTTCACTTCAAAGCAACATTTCAATCTTTTTAGTGGAGCTGTCTTCCATAAGTACTTTATTTCCTATAAATTGTAAGGACAAAAAAAAACAGTTTGATTTAATGATAGCTTTTGATAGGCTTTTTACTCTGTCTATCATTCATTGAAGATAATGCCCTTCTTTTCTGGTTATTGTTATAGCTTACCATTTGTTATTAGACATACTGAATAATTGTCCTGATCTACTAAGAATTCCCTCTAGTTGATAATATACAAGTCTCTAAACTGAATAACAAAATTAGGGTAAAGCAAGATTGCTAGTATATAAACATCAAATCAAAAATACTTTTATACAAGCACTGTACTAATAACTCAAATCAATCCCTCACAAAAAAATATATAATATTTCCCCCATTTTTTCAGAGATGCCACAAAGAAATGATGTATTATAAAATGGACTCTTTCCCAGACTTCCTCACCCTCACAGGTAGGAATCATGTTGGTCATAATAATCAGGATTGGGGGAGCACACTTGCTGTAGAATAACACAAGCTTAGAAACACAGCATTCATTTCAGGTTCCAGCTGTCTGATGGAATAAAAGTACACTGCCTTGTCCATAAAAAGCCACACAGTCTAACATTTCGTTGGAGCGGAACACATTTTCTGTGGCATCATTTATATGACCTCCTGCAATGTCACAACATGTATTTACATCCAGAGCTGCATTCATTTTTCACCAAGATCTTGTAGTAATGATGGAAGAGTTGGACCACTGTGTAAAGTATTCTCCAGCACATTCCAAAGATTCTCAATGGGCTTAAGGTCTGGACTCTGTGGTGGCTAATCTAAATGTGAAAATTATGTCTAATGCTTCCTGGACTACTCATTCAAATTTAGAGCCCGATGAATGCTCTTCACATCCTGGTCAGCAGAACCCTTCATTTTGCATGGGCTTCTCTCTGAGATGAAGCTTCATCCATGTTTGAAAACTTTGGTCGATCGTACGATTTTCACATGGTTGGTAGCGTTTCTGTCCGTTAAAAAGTCATAGATTAACACTGCTAATGCGCAAACCAAAATAAGTGTGGTCGATTACCGCAATTCGCCCAGGTGTTTTTTTTAAACTACCGCTGATTGAACCTTGCGATAATCGGGGCAGGATGGGGGCGCCGTACGACAATCGGACGAAAAGTTTTGTCCGATAATCGTAAGGTGTATGGGCACCTTTAGACAGCTATTCTAATAATCCCGATAATAATCTGACAAATATTTGACTACGTACCAATTAATGAGAAATTGGCTGTAACAAGCAGTTTAGCTCCATGTGTTCTTGATATATGTAATAGAGGTAAGTATTTTGCTTGAACCAGGTGGACAGTTTTTGGTCCTATTTTCATTTCTTACAAGGTTAAAGAGACCTATAATTCATGTCATACTAATTTGTTCACTTGAGTAATGAAAAAATATGCTTCAGCATGAAACTAAAGATGCTGTCTAGGCATAAGGGATCTGTTCTTACTCAACCTGAATGATTAATGTAAAAACCATCTTTGTGGAATTTATATTTTGTGAAGCCAGTGATATTTATTTTTGTCAAAATTCAGTGAAGCCATTTCTTTCTTAGTTGCTGTCTGTTCCCAAAGGGGACTTTTCCCCTTGCTTCCTGTCTTAGTGACCACACAGGAAGTAAGAGAAAAGCTCTCTAATGTAAGCAGCATAATGATCTGACAGAAGATCTAACCTTTCCCCTCTATAATCAAAACAAAAAACAAATTGAATTAATAAACTACACGTTTTGATACTATTATCTTTTCTACACTATGTTGTATAATCTGAACTATCTGTTGTGTTCCGGGCTCAATGACCAGTATTAACCATTTCAGTATTCTAAATGTGTGTCCTAAACCCAGTCCTGAAGTTGTCAAAACAAGCTTACGGCTGTAGCAGCACCCAACTGACGTGGTGCTGCCCCCCACCATATTTCCTGGGTTCTCCTGCTCCTCCCATGAGCTCAAGACCACATTAGATTCTGTCAGGATAGTAAGCAGGGGGGACATCGGGGAACATCTGTTTTCTCCAGTGTGCGAACCCGGAAGCACCCAGCACTGAGCATTTCCAGGTTCAGAGCTGTCAAATTCAGGCTGAAAAGCTGAGTAAACAGTTGTTCAAGCACATATCTGCATAAAGAGCACCTGTCCAATGCTATCACATAGGGTGCTTGTTAGCCCCCTTGTCATAGCAATAAGGTTAAGTAAAAAAAGTATAAAAATATAACATCTAATAAAAAATGTTTTTTAAAAGCACCCCCAGTATCCTGCATGCACACATACTGTACATACGCAAACGTGCACCCATAGGGCGCATACATGTATGTAAAAGAGAGTAATTAGACACTCACAGAAGGGGAGACAGTTATGATGTTCAAGAAAGAAGGGGGTTGTGATAGGCATTTGACTCTTCTGAAGTAGTCACGTTTGCTAGCAAGTTTTGTCTGGGTAATTGAAGTCACCCATCACGACTACATTGCCCTCTCTCCCAGCTATTCCTATCTGTGCATTGCAAGTCAATAGTTTCAGCATTTATGGAAAGGAAAAATACAAAGTAAGCATTTAAAATACTTAGGGGGTTATTCACAAAGCTGCCGAGGGCAGCTGTGTGCATAACCGACACGAAGTGAAGTGAGCCGAACGATCTTCGGTTATTCGCTTCGGGCTTGTACGGCTGATTTCAGCCGTACACCGACTGAAATCAGCCATACATCGGCTTGCTGTGGCTGGGTTTGGGTCGGCCCGAACATGCTCAGCATGTTCGGCTGACCCGAAGGGCAGGAGTTCGACTCAGCTGATCCAACATCTGGATCGGCTGAGCCGAACCTACGGCGGGCTACTCGCTGCTGTTCGGCCTATTCTCATAGAGGCCGAACAGCAGTGAGTGAATAGCCGAAGCGGCATTCGGCTCGGCTATTCTGCTCGGTACCTCTGTGGTAGAAAAAAAAGTAGAAAACGATTGGGCGGAGCTAGCAGTGACAGCTAGCTCCGCCCCCAACTGTTTTCTATTGGCCGGGACCAGCTGTTATTACAATGAGAGCTTGTCGGAGCTGGAGGTGATATCAAAGCCGGCTCCGCTAAGCTCTTATCATAATGAGAGATCAGCGTCCCTGGTCACCCAGTAACCAGGGGACACTGTTCTGTCATTACGATGAGAGCTTAGCAGAGCCGGCTTTGATATCACCGCCGATTCTGACAAGCTCTCATGACAGTTCAGCATCCCCTGGTCACTAGGTAACCAGGGGACGCTGAACTGTCATTACACACTGCGAACTGGGCGGAGCCGCCGTGATATCACGGCGGCTCAGCCTGGTTCTCAGCGTACTGACAGATCAGTATCCCTGACGAAGCCCCTGGGGGAGGGGCGAAACGCGTAGACGCAGTGTATTCAATGCTTGGACTAACCCCTCACAGAGGAAACACACCGCTTTAAAGTTTTCGGCTCATGACTCTTCCCATCTACTAAACAGATAATATACGGACACTATCTGGATATCCCTGTACTTTGCAACTCTATGAATGCCCGCACCAAGGATAAAATCTGTGGATGATGGTATTGTCTTTGCCGAAACAACTTAAAAATCATCCCTCCCAACGAAGAGGAAAGCTATACACACAGAGACGACGGAAGCCGGGACATGTGAGTAAGACTATATATCTCATGCAATGAAAATTATCCCTGTATGGATAGACTACACAAATTGAAAACACCCCTGTACCCACACAGAAGGTAAGGGAAGACTCACATGTTAACCAATGGCTATATAATCACCACGGCTTAAAAACGTCTATAAGTACAAATTGAACCGCTGAAACTCCACAAGGAAATTACTTACTTCTAAACATCCTAAGTGGAAAGTATAGCTGGAGTAGGATGATATAGTAAAAAAAAACAATATACCAAGACAATAACCAATATCGTGCAAATATAAACATCCTAGTAACCAAGGGGTGAAAAATTACATATCACTAGAAAGAGTTGATACGAAGAAACAAAGTTCCAAAACGAAAGCATCCCACTTGAATTATACGGGCCGAGTGGATAACACACAGGAAGATTATCCAACGAATAAAACAAATCTCTATACTTAATTGGGAAGTAGCCACAAGCTGTAACAAAGGTGTAACAATACTAAGGGGCATAGACAGTCCTACTAAAGGCAACAAAATCCACAGTCAGTTATGATGTTTTTGTAAAATAGTTTTCCGTTTTTGTATAATTTCTTGTTTCTTATTTTTTCGTGTATTCTGCTTTTTAACTAGTCGACGAAAAGAGTTTGGCCACATCTGTTACTATTTTTGATACCTAAATAAATATATAATTTTTTTAAACAATCTAAATACTCATGGTCTGTCCCGATCATTAAATTAACCCTTGGACCGCCTATACTAAGTAGGTGGACCGAACCTATCTGTTGTGTTTTCCCTTTAATGGTTATTGATCAGGTAAGACAGACCTAACTCTACAGGGAGCAAATTTGGAGATTGTATCTCCAGGAACGTAACAACCCCTTTTGTGCAGTATCCCTAGTTACCTGGTAACCAGGGGACGCTGATCTGTCTCTGCATGCAAGTGGCTGGAGCCAGCCATGAGATGACAGCTGGCTCCGCCCAGCTGTCAGTAGCAGGCTGTCGGCCAGCCTCGGCTTCCACCTCGGCTCAGTCGAGCCAAAGCATATGCTTTCGGCTCGTCTGAGCCGCTCGGCCAACTTCGGGAGCTGTACGGGCTATGGTGAATAGCTCGTACAGCAGCCCTTCGGTTCTACTTAACCGAAGGGGTCCTGTGGCCGAAGCTAGCCGAAGGATCAGCCGAAGCTACGGTTAGATCCTTTGGCAGCTTTGTGAATAGACCCCTTAATTGTAACCATTTATCAGCATATAAGGATGTAAACAGATGATCTATTCAATGAAAAAAAGCAAGAGTAGAAGCTTTTAATGTCATTTTAACTTCAAAAATAACCCTGATACGTGTTGATTTTACATGTTCTAATACTTTTACAGGGTTTGGTGGTCATCTCCATTTAAACACTTGGTAAGCAGTGCAAAAGATACTTTACATAGATAACTTTTTCAGCATAAGCCTCCAAGCAGTATTTCTTTTGTTCTACAGATGTGCTTGAGTGCCCATGCTGGTACTGTTGGTTTAAGTTTAGCTTTTTAATCATAAACAGAAAGACTCTGAAGTAGGCTGCTGTGTTGGGGGCAAACATCTTATGTTATTCTGTATTTGAGTTGTTCTGGTATATATCCATATTCTCCACCATGCTAGGTCAGCAATGTGACCAGACACAGCTATACCTTTGGACCACCTACAGCATTGTAACTACATATTAGCATCTGTTTTACTCCCGCTGGGCCACTATCAGCTCCCTTCACAGTAGTTTTTTTTTTATGCTGACTTTGTTTATCCACTCTAGATGATAGACTAAATGTGAAGGAAGCGCTTTATTCTCACTGACAAGTCAGGAATGTGACAAGAATGTGCTGATTATACAATCATAAAGGGAATTACAGAATAATGTGCATATAAAAAGTCAGATTACAAATCCACAACTCCAAACCTACCATTAATAAAGTGAATGTAAAGAGCCCATCCTCATGCATTCACACCTCCCATCTTTCAAAGATGAGAAAGAGGGACACCTTCCAGCACAATGCATTTAGGCAATGAACATACCCCTGACATGCCCCCAGTTATGCGGACTATTAATAAATATATGCCAAAAGTGATTGGTTACACCCAGAATTGTTTTTTTTCACCATTACATTTCCTTTATAATGGCTTTTGGGAACAGAATAGTGAAGAATAGCACTTTTGGTACTTAAATAGATCATTTAAATAGTACATCATACATAAAAGAGGGACAACTGAGAATGAAAGAGGGATAGGGAGATGTAGTTCTAAATTAGGAAATTTGAAAGGTTTGTGCATTATTCCATTATGTGGTACTTAAGCTCTTTTCATAACAACAATTTTTAAATAAAAAAATTAATAAATGGATTTTTGTACTCACTGTAAAATAATTTTCTACAGTCCACTTATGGAAACAGGAAGTCTTAGACTGCTTGGTTATATTGTCGCCTACAGGAGTATTGCGACACTGGCAAATAAAAAAAAACTGTAGGTCTTCTACTATCATCATGCCTCTATTGTTGCCTTATGTTGCATACTATTGAGAGACACTGTCACTTCATGCGCATGTTCCAGACACATAAACGTACCCAGCCATGCTTCTTTGCCACCTCTCCACAGTCTAAGCTTCATTGTCGATTGGTGTAGAGCCAACACAAGAAGATGGCAAGACCCCCCCCCCACCTTACAATGTGACAGCAATGGTCTCTCAGCCCTCAGCACTAGTAACATACTGCCCCATACCCGGAAGTGTTGCTCCATGAGCAAGGGCTCGAGCAGTGTGGGAATATTGGAATAAAGTGGGGAAGTGTGGCTTGGTAAGTATACATACGGGGGGTGGACTATGTGCAAATGCTGTCACTTTGCTGTAATTTAAATATTTAAAAGAAAAACAGGTTTGACTACACCTGCCTATGTAATAACTAAATGAAAAACAAAATCAGGAGATAAACATACACAACTTAAAGCAAACATGACATACAACCTAGAAGTTTAGCTATAGCTGGCACAAGGGGCGTATTTACCGCGAGGCAAAGTAGGCGTTTGCCTAGGGCGGCACCTTCCTGTGCTTTCTTTAGGCAAGAGCCTTATACATTCTAATATAAAATGAGCTATGACTTCTCATATTAGTCCTGAGACAAACACTTAATCTCTTATATCAGTTATAAAACTGATACAATCACTAAAAACAAACCTATATCTTGAAAACATTTTTCCAGTATTGCATGTCAAAAACCCACTTTAAAAATGATCAAAGAATATATATTTCAAAATGCAATAACAAAATGTCATCAATCACATGCCTTGTTTATTATTTTAATACAGCTTTAAAAAAAATGGCTGTTTAAAAAATGTCCGTTCTTATCATCATCATTGTTATCCATCAGAATATGGCATAAAATATGAATCGAGCATTCAAGAACTGATAAAGTTAGATTAGCTTGAGCTTTTTTGTGAGTAGGCTTTATTGGAAATGGCTTAAGACACCGCTCTTCACAAAAATATAATAAAAAGGCATATTGTGTGTTATAGATCAGTGCTAAGTATCAGTGCTTGGTAAAGTTGGCAAAAAGGGTAAAAGAATCAACTAACAAGTGGGCGGCACAGTAGGATGGCCGAGCGGTGAGGAGCGAGAGAGCCGCTCAGCCAGGATCTGAAAGCCGGTGGCTCTATCCTCACCGTTCAGCCATCCTGGAGTTGGAGTGACAGCGCTCCCTCCTCTGGTGGCTTCAGTGCTTCTCTTTGGATCCCCACTGCCTCTGCCCATACAGGCGGGGGAAAGCAGCGGGGATCCGAGAGGAAGCTGCAGTCTGTGCGTGGCCGAGCAAACACTGGAGTGTTTATCTGTGTCCCCAGTTATGAGTGAACCGGAAGTCTTTTACATCACTGGGGGGGGGGGGGGCATTTTTTTGTTCTTCCCTCGGGCACAAAAAGAGCCAGCCACGGCTCTGCCCCGGACTAGAGGATGTCAGGATGTACCTGTAAGTAAGTAAGTAAGGATGTTGGATCAATCATAAGAATTTTAACCAGCCAGATCTGACAGCTGTGCAATGTTACATTGTAAACATTAAGGGCCACCTCACACCTATCAGTTTTGCTGCAGTACATTACAGCACACACTGCAAATGTTTATTGCGTTAAGCAGCCCATTCTTTTGCTAACACATGGCAACAGAAAAAGTAGACCTGCACCTTTTCTTCTTTTTAGTGCACTAAAACACACAGGGGGGAATTTATCAAGGGAGTTGCTCCACTTTTCTTTAAGTGACACATTTTCCACGTTATTTGCACCTTATTTATCAATGCAGTCTAAGCCTTGATAATAAATGCCATTTTCATTAGACATGTTGGGGGGAATTTATCATAGCAATTACGAGTGTTTGAACTTGCACAGAATATATTTGCACCAGATTTATCAAGCTAGTGTAATGTTGTTGATAAATGAGGTTTAATAGACTCCAGGAAAAAAGACTTCTATCTTCATGCAAAAAAGCTTAACTGTTGCATCTTGAAGAAGTGGTCATGGGGACTTCTTAAGTTGTGAGTGTTTTCTTAGGTGATTCTCCAGTTTCATACAGCCCCGGGAACAAGTGCAGATGAAAACAGGTGGAAAAAACATGCAGTTGAAAAAGTAGTGCAAGCTCTGAAGAAAACAGGTGCAAAAAAACATGCAATTGAAAATGTATTGCAAGCTCTGAAGAAAACAGGTGCAAAACACATGCAAAAAACATGTGCAGTTGGAAAAGTAGTGCAAGCTCAGGTGAAAACAGGGGCACATGTTAAAAGACAGATTTGCACATAAATAAATGATCCAAGAGGCTAAAACTGTCGTAATTGCTTAGATAAATTCCCCCACAGTATGTCGGCACCTAACGTGCTGTGCATTGGAGTGCCGTTCTATATGTGTATACTTATTACTTACAGATGATGGGGGCCTAAATACTAAGATAAAAGCCCTGGTCATCTTTTGAGAAACAAACAATTAAAAAAAACGTATTTATTACAAATGACCATTTAACCACTTCAAGACCAGGCGCTTAGACCCCCTTCCTGGCCAGGCTATTTTTCAGTATCTGGGGGGCCGCACCGATCGTCACTAAATACAAGCTTTACAGCCGGCGGATCGCATGTATATTAACGGGCATCGCTGCCCGTTTTTAAATTGCGGCCATTTCCCGATCGCGTGTCTGACAGACACGTCCCGAGGGGGGCGTGTCTGAGCGGACGTCTAAAGACGCCCGCTCAGATCTAGAGAGCTCAGGGCCGGCCGTTTTTTTACTACGGCCGGCCCGGAGGCAGTTAAACAGTAACATTATGCTCCAATAATTTTAGCATACAGATTAGACATATGGCAGAAATATCCAAAGCTAATTTCTGATTGGTTGTTGCAAACAACTGGTCTGCATTGCCACTTTTAAAATTAATTTTTAATGTTACAAAAAGTCAATTTTTACTTATCACAGCGAATGAGGTGAAACAAGGTGAAAGTTACAGTGTAAAGAATACCCAATCACGTTCAAGGAAATAATAAAAACAGGATTTTTGCTTGCACATAATTATATGACTGAAGTCCGTACAATTTCACCTCATTCACTAAGGCAAGTGAAAATTTACTTCACAAAGAAAAACCTAATTTAGCTTGTGAATGAGGTGAAGTTGCTGACTTTGATCATCCAATTAATTTTTAGTTTTTCTCTAGGTAGTAGCGCTCTCTCCTTTGTTTTTTTCTGTTTATATGTTGAATTTGCAGGGTCCTGCAATTAAATGTAAGCAAAGATCCAATATTTCTAATTTTCCTTTCACACGATTGAGTATTCTTTTTTTTTACCTCTTTCACTAAGGTAAGAGAAAATGCACTTTGAAAGTAAACATGCTCTATTCCTAAGTCAAAAAATTCCCAGTGCCACCACTTCTACTACCACTTTAGGGGGGGGCGGCGTTGCTGTCTTGCCTAGGGCAGCAGCATTTCTTAATACACCACTGCTTACAATTAATACATTTACTTTCGTTAGGGCCGTTCCCACAAGCGGACATGCGTTATGGAGAATTTTTTTCTAACTTTATTTAAATCCCACTTTGTTGAACGCTATGTGTGCAGCACACTGTGACACTATGCAAAGCAAAGCTTTATGCCCTGTCTTGGTACTGCACTGGGCAACACTGCCTAATGCAGCACAACAATGATGGTGTGAATGAGCTCTAAACATGAAGACAAAATAAAGTAGTTTGGCCTTTATACTAGCTAACAAAGGATACACCATGGTCTTGTTTACAAGATACAAATTCATCCCAATTAGTAACATAGTTTATATACAGTATAGGCACACATCATCACATAATGCAATAACTGACCTACAATCTAAATACCATAAAAACATCACTTCAAGAATACAAAGTACAAAATTATATGAGTTCACTCTTTGAACTGGTGACATTTTTTTTAAAGATCTCTCTGATATTTGAACAGAAAAAAACATATAATTCAAATCCACTCAGCAATACTTCTTCAAAATGATGTTGAAACATTTGCAATACATTTAGCTCAGTCATCGTTTCTCAGTGTCAGCTCATTAATAGGCAGATCTGACTACACAGTTCTGTGATAAAACACAAGATGGCACAAAAGAGCACATTAACCTGTGCTAGCATTACAATGTACATTTCCATGGCTCATAAGTGGAAGGCAAACATATGAATGTGCACAGCTCTGTGATATTGTTGGTTGCAACGCTGGCATTTTTCCAACATATTTACCACTTTGGATAAAAAATGTTCATCTTCATTTCCCAATTTATTTGTATTAAATGACATTATTGGTTGCCATGATTCTAGTTAGCAAACAGTTGTGAGTACTGTAATGTTTGTTTTAAAGCAGGATGCCATTTTCTGATAAATGTTCACTTTAAAGCCCAACTCTGGGCAAACATGAACCCCTTCCCCCCTAGCTTTAAGAGGTAAGAAAGAAACATCAAGGATGGGTTGGGGGGTGGGAGGAGGTTCATATTTTGCCAAGAGTTGAAATTTAGGGCCTGTTCATACCAGGTTCATTGGATACACTGGCAACCTTGCTCAGAGCAGTTCCAATGCAAAGACAAGGCCGAAGGCAGCTGAGTGAATAACCCATCCGAAGTGAAGTGAGCCGAACTATGTTCGGCTATTCACTTCTGGCTTGTACGGCTGATTTCAGCTGTACATCGGCTGAAATCAGCCGTACATCCGCTGAAATCAGCCGTACATCGGCTGTACTTCGGTCACCCGAACATGCTCTGAATGTTCGGCAGAGCCGAAGTGCAGAAGGCCTTCGACTCAGCCGATCCGATATCTGGATCGGCTGAGCCAAAGCTCTGCCAGCTCACTCGCTGCTGATCGCCCCCATTCTCATAGGGGCCGAATGGTATTGAGTGCTGTTCTATATGTGTATACTTATTACTTACGGATGATGGGGGCCTAAATACTAAGATAAAAGCCCTGGTCATCTTTTGAGAAACAAACAATTACAATTTTTTTATTTATTACAAATGACCATTTAAACAGTAACATTATGCTCCAATAATTTTAGCATACAGATTAGAAATTTGTCACAAAAATCCAAAGCTAATTTCTGATTGGTTGTTGCAAACAACTGGTCTGCATTGCCACTTTTAAAATAATGTTACAAAAAGTAAATTTTTACTTATCACAACGAATGAGGTGAAACAAGGTGAAAGTTACTGTGTAAAGAATACCCAATCACGTTCAAGGAAATAGGGGCAGCCGAACATGCTCTGAATGTTCGGCTGAGCCTAAGTGCAGAAGGCTTTCGACTCAGCCAAATTGACATCTGGATCGGCTGAGCCGAAGCTCCGGCAGCTCATTCGCTGCCTTTCGCCCCTATTCTCATAGGGGCTGAACGCTAGTGAGTGAAAAGCCAAATGCCGCAGAGCATTCGGCTATTCTACTCGGTAGAATAAATAAATAGTAAAAAAGAAAAAATAGAGATTAAAAAAACACACTTGGGCGGAGCTAACAGTTACAGCTGTCTCCGCCCAGTTGTTATTCATTGGCCGGCACCTGCTGGAGTCTTCTATCAGGTCCCAGCCAATGAATAACAACTTGGCGGAGTCATTTGCGGGGCGAAAATCGGGCCTTTGTCAGGTTGTTCGACCTGCTTCGGTTGACACTCAACTGAGCAGAAGCAAATTCCTTTAGCTCGGCTGAACTGCTCGACCACCTTCGGCGGCAGTACGGGTTACTGTGAATAGCCCGTAAAGCAGCCCTTCGGTTCAACTGTACCGAAGGGCTCCGGCGACCGAAGAGAGCTGAAAGATCAGCCAAAGCTATGGCTGGATCCTTCGGCTCATCTGTGAATAACCCCCTTAGAAACTATTGAAGCCAGATGATCAACATAACTGCCAGGTGAAATATATTGGGGATATTTCGATGTCTAATTTTGCCTAATTTTGTTCCCCATGGTCCCTGCGTGTGTTGTAAGGTAGCTACCAGTCTAAGCTCACTTCTGTAATAGACTACAATCTCAATACAAATTAGTAAACTAAATGTGAGATTGTAGTCCATCACAGGAGTGAGCTTGGAGTGGTGACTACTTTACAACATACACAGGGACCATGGGGAACAAAAGTAGCCACCCTCCAGAAGGAAGGGCAGTGTCAGCATGAATTCGGAGATGATTTGAGGATCTACAGCTGAGTGATACACAAATAAGATACATTTGTGTTAATGTACTTGAATACATTTTTAAGATTTAACTCCTGAGTAAAATCTTAAAAATGTGAATTAATTGCATACTTACCCATAATTTCTTGGCAAGCTGTTTACCTTAGCTATTGCAAAATAATCTAGAATCAGGCCTAGTAGGATTGGCATGTTGGATGACATGTTTTCCCTTTATTGTTTGTCTCCAGTATTTATAGAAAAAATTGAAAAAATACCACATATATATTTTTGTGTGTGATTTGCTAAACTAATCTTAAATATATTTTCTATTTCTTATAGATTATATCTATCACTTTGTAAATTATAACTTAAAACAATTAAAAGAGAAGTAAAAAAAAAAAATAGAAACACGACAAATGAATGATACTGAATTCTTTTTTTGTACAAAGTTTGTGGAAAAATAAAGAATGTGATTTGGAAGATGGATAATATCACCCCTTGCAGAATGTTTGGTATTTTACACAAAATGTAATTATTTGTGCCTTTTTTTTGTTTTAAGTGATTTCTTTCCAAAGCTTTAAAAACCCACCATGCTACTTTCGAGCTCCAAAAATTAAATTACAGTTTTGTGGAGGAGTAAACAATGCCCCAAGGTAAGCTATGAAAATTGCAATGATTTTTCAAAACTTTATACTCGACTCTCACCGTCTTCTGATTTGTAGAAATTGATGTAGGCATTTCAAGCACTTTTAAAGAGCCTTTTCACACTATAACATTGTGCTAAACTTACTGTACTGTGGGTTTAGCACATGCTTTTGCACGGCATGAATGGCACTTCAACACCCCTCCCGACAGCCGTACATTGCAGCGCAATGTGCAGGAACCACAATACCGTGCATTGACTTGAAAAAAAAAGCAAAAAAAGCAGTGCATGCACTACTAAAATGTTACTTTGGTAATATTTTGTTCGAATAAAAGATAAAATACAGTGCAAAGCTGCACTTTACTAACTGCAAAAACTGCCAAAAGTGAGACAAAGGAAGTCCTGGAAACTTCTTGGCAGCAGATAGCCAACAAAATAGGTAGAAAATTCACAATGTGTTGAAATTTCCAAGTTTTTTTTTCATATGTATTAAATGTATAAAGCTATGTCCCTTTCCTGTAATTCAAAATATAACACATTGTACTCATAATTCCTGCTTTTAAAGGAAAGCCATTGAGACAGCAAACACACCTGACAAGGCGATCCACATGCTCAAGATTATGTCCACCATTTACTGTAGCCAAACATGCATTGTTGGAATAATGTACTGCTGTACCTCCAATGTATAACAGTTTTATTTAATTTATGATAATGTAATATTCAAAATCTAAAGAAAACACAAAAAACCAGAGCCAATGCAAAAGGCAATCAAAAATAAAACCTGGGTAATAAGGCATTATGACCAAAATTCAACAAACACATTACGTTTTAAGATACTACAAAGTGTAAACATAGGACAGCAATTTGATACTATTCCCTCTTTTGATGAACACATGTAACACTGAAAGAAAATCTTATCAATATATATAAAGTGCCATCATTTTTTATTCAGCTGCATATTTATCCCTTAATATTGTACTTATAAAGTCATGTCCTTTTAACTGGTGTATAGTATAAATAGGTGAGATGAAACTCAAAACAATCCAAGTTGTAAACTGTCAGATGCAATTCAACTGTCCGTTTCTCCATGTACATTCTCCATGTGCACCTTGAGGTAGTCATTTCTTGTAAACTTCTTGTGGCAAAGCTGGCACTCTGCCATTGGACGATTAGGATTGTGAGTCAGTTTATGTCGAATTAACATTTTCTTTAGACTGAAGGACAGGTCACAAACCTAAAAAAGAAAAAGAAATCCATGAAAATATGTTTGACGTCACAAGCATTCTGTACAAAAGGGGTATTTGTATTCCTGGAGAAGTGCTCATCAACATTTTAAAACACAGCACTAACAGGGTTATTTACAAAAGGGTGAAGTGGTTGGAGAAGGCAGGAGAAGTGAACAATATAGGACAACGTAGCTGAATTGGAAGTAAGCTGAATTAGATAATTTTTCCAAATCAACTATTGGGGCCTAGATTGTTCCCTTCTCCTGCCTTCTCCAAACTCTTCACCCTTTTGTGAATAACCCTGTAAATAGTATGTTTGTGCAAATCATGCTAACTGACTATTTCTTGATTTTTAAATATGGGGAGAAAATTGGGTTTTATAATGGGGACCATATTTAAATTAGAGCTCAGGAAAATAAAAGTAAAAGTTCTGTCTAAGAACAGGCAGAAGGTGTCTGCTATTATCTTTGTTAGCCAGAAAAGCCTAATCTATGCACTCTTATGACACTGGATTCACTTTATTTCTAAGGACTCTTGCTAGATCAAATTTGTTTTCAATAGAACCATTATATCCAATATAAACATAACGCTGCACCCTCATAAATGATCAATATACAGTATGTAAAATAAATCAGAGTGGTAATATAAGCAGCAACTCTAACCTCAAAATATAACGTTCAAAAATCTAAATATTGTAAAGGGCAGTGCTAATAATAACTTATATAGAACAAGTGCTAAAAATCCTCTAAAGTTTCATGACAATAATTGATAAGGGTCCTGTGTTTATGTACAACAACAGATTGTAAAGACGATTATTACAATAATATACATGTGCAAACCAAATAAATAATCATAATAAAAAACACCACCTTTCAGAAAGCAGCTCACTGTTATAAATTGACTTCTAATATAAGAAGGTCAAGATGCTCAAGTTAATCCAGTATTTACCTTTTATTAGTTCTGCTCTTTACAATATTTTGATTTTAAATAGAACCAGCCGGTAAAGTTTAGGGTAAATACTGCCCACTCCACCAATCTTTGCTCTCTTGAAGAGATAAACTGGCTGAAAAATCTTTTGCATTGACAATTTCAGGTGAGTCAGATAGCTGGACCCCACTGCAATTTGTGGCTTGATCTACTGACTGGTAACTTACTACTGTGTTGTGTAGTGATGTAGTAGCTGGCAGAAGCAATCAAAGTACGCAGAAGGGAAATAGATATCCAACGAACCCAGAAGTGTGTTGGATGCTGAAGATTCTTCAGCAAGCTAAGCTCTGCAACAGAGCAAAGAACTGCAGAGCAGGTAGTGGGACAGTAAGTATTAACATTTTTAATTACAGGCTTTTTTAAAATAAAGTCATTTGGCGACAGAGTCGCATTAAGGCTGAGTCCCACATCTGAAGTTAAGCCTTACCCACCAGCTACTCCTTTGTACAATAATAGTGCCTTAGGCTGGGTTCACACCTAGGCATATTTTTTCTGCTTGTTTTACAGCTCGTTCTTTTCGCGGTTTTTAGCACGTTTTTCCGTTCAGTGAAACGCGCGTTTCACTGACGGTATGATTTTTTTGGGGTTTTTTTCCTTATTTTCTCTATTTAAAAAAAAATGTTTTTATCCACTTTCAAACTTCCCGCCGGCACCGCCCCCCTGCGATGCGGCCACTCGCAAGGGACGGAACCCGGAAGTCGGCAGCTGCCGGAGGACACAGCGGGGATCGCGGACAAGGTAAGTCCTACGCTGTATTCCCGAGTGTGGCTCAGGGTTACCGCTTTGTTAACCCCGAGCCACACTCGGGAATACCAATGGAAACGCGCGGAAAAACGACCCAAATAAGCTCCTGTACTTGTTTGGGCGTAGGGCATTTTTCAGCGCGTTTCCACGGGCTGAAATACGCCCAGGTGGCAACCATGCCAATAGGGAAGTATGGGATTTCACTGTTTGAGCGTTTTACAGCGCGTCGATCAGCGCTGTAAAACGCCCAGGTGTGAACCTGGCCTTAGTGAACAATAAAGCTGAAAACATTTGGCAGTAAGATACATTTGTCCATTTAGTTGCTTTTGCCAAAGGAAGCTGGTTGAAATGGGTAGAAATTGCCTGAAAATGTCTGTGTGGCCAGCATAAGTAAACTCTTACTGGACAGGGGATCAGTGGCTTGGTGGGGCCAAGCATCCAGGGTGAACCTTGGCCTGAAAGTTTACAAAGCTGAGATCTCAGTAACAAAGTGGCTTTTCTGGGTAATAAAGTAACAGCAGCCACCTGTTGCCAGCTCTTAGACAGGACTTAAATTTTAACAAAGTATGTTCATGACATAAACATGGAGCCTGCCACTGCTGGCTTCTCGTTTTGAAAATACTAGCTGTGAGGCCATTATGCTGACCCTTTGGCTTCAATATTTTAGACCCCATTCACACTGAGCGACATGCAAATTGCGCGACTTTGAGCGACATTGAGCGACGTGTCGCGCGATCTTCCTATTGGGCTGTATGCAATCAGGAGCAATATCGCTCAAAATCGCTCTAAAAAAGGGTCATGTAGAAGCGACAAGCTACCAGCGACGAGCTACAAGCGATATTGAGCGATATTGAGCGACATTGAGCGACGAGATGTGAACAGCTACATTGAAATGTATTGGTGAAGCTACATAGAGCGATATAGTGCGGAAATATGAGCGATAAATCGCTCAATGTGAACGGGGCCTTAGGGGTTAAAATACTAAAGTTTACTAAGCAAAAATGTTGTTCATTTTGATTAGTGAATAAAGTGAAGTTGGGTTCACATTACTCTTCAATGATCCAATCATGTGTAAAATCTTTTAATTACCCTGCACATCAATGTGTATTTAAACCCTAGTTTCTCTTCATTCAGTGTGCTAAGTAAACATTCTCTATTCCTTTAGTAAACCAACCTCATTAAGTAAGTAACCACAATTAAGTAAAAAGATAGGGATTCCTGTTTTTTTGGTGACTTTCCAGATTCACTCGTATCAGGTCAGTGTCTCAGAAATCCCTCAAACCAGTTGGCCAGCATTACAAACAGGTAACTAGCATTTTCAGATGGAGGATGGGAATATCAGCTTCCATATTTCCCCCAGGAAAGGTTATCTAGTCTGCAGTTTTCTGTTGTTTCCTTTTCCTCACTCATGTGGACTTACAAAACCTCCCTGTTTAAAACTCTGGCCAATCAGCTTTTTTAGAGCTAAAAGAACAGCTAAAGGAAAACCAGTAGATTTCAGCTCCAGATAAGATTGAAATGCAGAAGAGTTAGGCTTTGAGCAGAGAATACCAACACAGGAGAGTATACAAAGAAGAGGTTAAGTTTACATTAGGGAAGGTTAGGGTCAACGTTATAGGGAGGATTCGTGTAAGGGTAACAAGGAGGGTTAATGTGAGAGATAGTTTTAGGATTTATGTTGCACACAACATTAGAGTGGGACATTACGCTGAACACTGGAATTCTGAACCAAGTTCTTGATGCTGAAAATTAATGTATCAGCTCCAAAGTAGCTTGATGGCTTAGAGCTGCCTGACCTTCGATCCGGCAATACAGCTCTGGCTGGGAAACCAATCACAGTTTATTCACATAAAGTCTAAACACAGCTGACTGGCAGAATTTCTTAGCAGGTGGATAATTTCCAAAGGTAAGTAGAAGAGTTTTTCACTTTCTTGTTGCAAGTTTTTTCACTTTCAGTCAATTTCCTCCTTTTCAACCAGAGCTTATGGTCAGAATTACACATTTTCATATGCTTTCCAGCACTGTATATGGTAACCAGAGTCGCTGTGGATGTTGCAATTACAAAAACACAATATGCTACTCCACTTACATCGCACTGGAATGGTTTTTCCCCGGTGTGAGTCCTCATGTGTTCATCTAGCCCACGTTTCTGACTGAAGGCCTTATTACATTCTGTACACTGGTATGGCTTCTCCTGTACACAATGATAAAAGAGAAAATTTAGATGATTCTAGACTCCATATTTTCACATGACTTTATTCTCCCTGTTGCACCAGGCATTTTGTATCTTTACATCAGTGTACAATAACCCACAGCAACCAATCAGAAATGTATCTTTTAACTGACTACTCTCTATTAGCAGACAAATGTGGATATTTAAGTGTTTGCTATAAGCTTCTGTTTACCTGTGCTCGATTCGTAGTCATAACACAAGCCTAAAAATGTGAATTTAAACAAAAGCTGCACAACAAATATTTTATTTTTTTCCTGTAAATCAAAATCAAATCTCTTCTTTGCTGCAACCAGAACAATAATATTAAGTTGGTAAACACAAGCATTCCCCAAACTCATGTCCACCCCTTTGTATTTTGTCACTGCCTCTCTTAAACATATGAACAGACATTTTAGATGGGTATGGTTTATCTTGGAATCTGAAGCACAGAAGCAAGTAAGCAGATCATTAGTGCTTGCAATGTCTATAATTCAACTGGAGGCTCCCGATTTGTTCCTCAAGCAAACATCCCAAAAAAACAAAATGTTACTATTAAAACAACAAAAAACAGGTACAAACTGATCCAATGCAATGCTAAATACTCTAATCAACATTCTAACTTTAGCTGCTTCCTCCTTCTTATAACAAAAGTAAGGGAAAAAGGTTCTGATATAGACACGTTATAACAGTACAAACATAGATTATCATAATAAAAGTGCAGCAATCCACACCAGTGTCTTGCCACCTCATTTGTCTTCCCTATGTCAGCTCATTGTCCATCATCTCACAAGGAAGTCAAAATATACATAGGAGGCATTAAAAAAAAGATCAGGAATATTTCCTGAAACGTGAGAAAAAAGGGAAATAAATATTCTTCTTTATTAAAACCTGAACAAATAATATAGTTAAGCTGTATAATCCTACATAATAAGCAGTTTAATCTTATAAAAGTCTTATATAAATTCTTAGGATGACACATGTAGAGATGTACAGGATGAAGCAGTGGACTGTGACTGGAAATAGTGTTGCAGGAAATAGTGTTGCAAGAAAGAATCATGTGTAGAGTGTTATACTGGCTAATACATTTTTTGGAGACTTTGGGAGAAGAGAATTCTGCCAATTGTTCTTGGTGGTATTCTGAGGACTCTTCACTATATCTACAAATTCGGACCCCCCCCTGTGCTTGCAAGTGGCAGGAGTTTAGGCAAAAGCAGTGGATTTCATTCTTTAGTATATTTTAGAATTCTGAAAAAATTGTTTTAAACTATTGTAATCCCACAATTGCTGACAGCTGCCTGGGAGTTAGATTGATCCTATGGCTTTTGTCTGATTCAGATATTCAGGGGTCTATTCAGGAAGCTGCCGAAGGATCTAGCCGTAACTTCGGCCCATCCTTCGGCTAGCTTCGGTTTTTTTTTTTCATTCTGACACGGAGCTGTGTCAGAATAGAAAAAAATATATTTTGCCCATTGGAATACATTGCTAGATTCCTATTGGCTATTTCAATTTGCAATAGCCAATAGTAAACTAGCATTGTACCCGCCCTCTGCTGATGGACCTGATGGAGAACTGCAGCAGAGGGCGGGTACAATGCTAGTTTACTATTGGCTATTGCAAATTGAAATAGCCGATAGGAATCTAGCAATGTATTCCAATGGGCAAAATATATTTTTTTCTATTCTGACACAGCTCCGTGTCAGAAGGAAAAAAAAAAAAGAAACAGCAGTGTTTCTCTCCTGGGCGGCCGGGAGCAGGAAGCTCCCACAGCGCCCGGGAGAGTTTTTTTTCTTCTTTTTTTTTTGAACCGCCGGACAATAGAAAACTAGCTCCGCACAAATGTTTTCTATTTACTTTTTAAACTATTTTTCTGTTCTGCTTTGTCCCTCAGTGGCATTCGGCTATTCACTCACTGCTGTTCGGCATCTATAAGAATAGGCCAAACAGCAGGGAGTAGCCTGCTGGAGGTTCGGCTCAGCCGATCCAGATGTTGGATCGGCTGAGTCGAACTCCTTCTTCACTTCGGGTCAGCCAAACATGCTGAGCATGTTCGTCCGACCCGAAGCCATGCAAAGCAAGCCGATGTACGGCTGATTTCAGCCGTACCAGCCTGAAGCGAATAGCCGAACAGTGTTCGGCTCACCTCAGTTCAGGTCGGTCATTCACTCAGCTGCCTACGGCAGCTTAGTGAATAGACCCCATAGAGTTCTGACTTTTCTTAACTGGGAAGAAAACTAGCATTTTCGATCAAACTGTTAAAAAAAGACAAATTTGAGTATTATTAACTTGATTTAAAAAAAACAACTTTATTTCAAACTATTTTATTCAGAATTTGTATTTATTTATCACCGTCTAAAGCAGTGGTTCTCAACCGGTGTAACCTCAGGACCCACATTTCACATTTGCAGTGATATCTAACATGTGTGGCGCAATCATCATTTAAGTACACATGCATGCCACATGCGCGTGTGTTTATGTGCGGTCAGATAGCAGGGGTGGTGGGGTTGGCAATTTGTTTTATTTTATTATTTTTAACACTTTTTAAAATTTCCTCTCCATCCTGAATAAATTTGAAAACTATGGCAGGTGGCGATGCAGAGGGGAACCACACAAGTAGGGTGCTACAAGTGATCTGGGTGAGTTCACAGCTAATGCACCCCCCCAGCTTCTGCACTGATGGGAAGAGCGAGCAGCATGGACATTATGATTTGTTTTTATCTGTTAGCCACACATTATCAAAAAAATTGTACACCTCTCCCCGCCTGCCTACCTCTCTCAGCCTCCACAAGCTCTGGGAAGGCTGTACTCACTATTTGAAATTCATCCGTCACGGTGGGGTGGATTAATAGCTTGCCGCACTGAGGTAGAACAGTGCAGGCCGGAACGTTAACTTAATTATCGGGAGTTGCAGCTCCCGATATTACTCCACAGACCGAAAGTGGTGAAGTAGTCCCCTCTCTCCCCAGGCCCTATCACTTCAGCGGGGGCCCGTGGGAGAGCGGACACTGTTTCATAATACATAGAAGTCTCCTGCATGCTTCCACACAAAGTCCCCTCTCTGTCTCCCTGCTGAATGAGGCAGGAGGGCCAGCTCTATGGACAAAGGAAACCGCGACCCACTTACAGGCTTAATCAGTATGGCATTGCAAATAGTATTGAAAATGCAAAGTACAGTAACCAGTAACCTACAGCAAACATTCAGATTACCATTTTATACAGTTAGAGTATTGGAAAATAAATTTTGTTTGGCTGATCTGTGTTAGTGTAGTTTCACTGCATTGCTCTTTGATTTACTGAATAAGCCTGTTTTGCAAAAAATATAAACTTAATCTATAACATCAATGAAAATGTGCTTGGATTGTCTAACCGCAACAATATTAGATTTACATCTAACATTTGATGTCAGCATGTATCCCAGCTGAGCCATTTCCATTTTAAATGTATTAAATATACATTTTTTGCTATAGACACAGTAGACCTCATCTCTGAAAAAACATGGAAAGCTGTTTTATGGCTTATGAAAATGGACCAATATAACACGTTTCCTTACAACTGGTTTATGTTTCCATACTGATCTCTATATCCCTAGAGAGTTTAAAGCTTCCTTCCTCCACAACACTCTAGACTCGTACAGATGGGACGCTGTCCTTTACAATAGCTCTCTTGACAAGAAAGCACCATGAAATATCTGTAAAACTTTTTTTAATGAAGTATAAATAGTAGGAGTGCTAAGCTCCGACATTCAGAAGAGGGTACAATCAATTTATGGCAACTTTTTCTTTTTCTGTGGGAAGATGGAATGTAAGAAATTGAGTGAAGAATAAATAGAATATTCATTCTATATGATCACATATGCAGGGTACCAGTGTTGCTTACTAATCTACTCATACACTCTCTAAACATTTGATTCTACATTTTAGCATAAGGGAACCTTTCCCCAGCCTCACGTGTTTATTACAATGCTGTCAATACATAAGTAAAAATAATTTTCTGTCTCTCTCAGGCTGGTCTACTTGTAAGAGAGGAAGCCAGCTTGTAATCCAGAATACACAGCCCGACAGCAGGCTTAAAGGAGAACTATGGGGTCAGTGTTTTTCCCCATAGTTCTCCTTAGGGTAACGGGAGGACACAAACTAGCGTCCTCCCGTTACCCTACGCTCAGTATACCACGAGCTGTAGCTGAGACGCCGCAGCTGGAGTGGATCCCGACTTAGACGTCGGGATCCGCCCAGCTGCGTGAGTGACAGCTGGCTCTGCCTATCTAGAGGCAGAGCCAGCTGTACCCGCGCCCTCCCCCGTCCGTTCCGCCAATTAGCGCTGGCAGATCGGAGCGGGGAGAGGGGAATCCAGCCCCTCCCCCTGTCATGGTAAGAGAGCCGTGACAGGATCGAGAGGTGAGCGAACCCGGTATGTGTTCGCTCACCTCCCGATCTACTGAGCCGACCTGTGACAGTCTCATTGTCACAGGTCGGCTAGAACTATGAGGTGAGTGAAAATCACTCACCTCATAGTTCTCCTTTAATGATGAGAAACCCATTATCTGTATAACCAAAAAAATTACTTAAAGAGAACATAACTAATGTTGATGTAAATGTAGTACATCCATATAACCTTTAATTCTTTGAAATACAATAAAGTACTGTAACTTTGGTAAAATCATGTTTTACCTAAATACCTACATTTATTGTTTCACAGTTTGCAAAATTGTAATATAACATTTCAAAACGTAGTCTGTTTATTAATTTAAACCAATCTTATATAGTAATCCAGTTGAGCATACATAAGCAATGGTAGAAACCTTGCAAAGTTATTCAGATGATCACACAACCAACAAGCATAGCAGTAAACAGAAGCTAGATGTGCATGCTTTTACTGCTATTATATGGACAGGCTTTCTATCGCTTGTTTGATGATGCCCGTTCTTTGTTTTAGTGATGCATGGGAGCTCATTTACTAAAGGCAAACAGGCTGATCACTTTGCAAGGGAATTTGCACTTTGCAGGGGAAGTTTCCCTTTAGTTTATTGAATGAGGTAAAGTTTTTTTTACAATTATTTTATTTTCCTTGTTTGTAATAGGGAATTCTTTGCAAAGTAAACATTCACTACATTCCCCAAGCTAAGAAAACATTTCCCTGCAAAGTGCAAATTCCCTTGAAAAGTGAACAGCCTGTTTGCCTTTAGAAAATCAACCCCTTAATATTTTTGGCTTGAATTACAAATGTGTGTACTAATGCTGCTGGGTGTCTGCTCCAGGAGCAAATCATGGGGAAGTCAAAAGGAAACCTCTCTTGCCCATAATTGGATGTTGAAGGAGACACACGGATTCTTTTTAATTCACTAAAGGAATTCAGTAAAGGAATATTCCAACATTTACTACATTCATATATTAGTTTCACCTTTTAAGTTGCATTAGTGAAATAAATGAACTTTTGCACTATATTCTAATTATTCGAGTTTCACCTGTATATGATGGGTTGCTAAGGTAGAATAGGTTGACTTTGTTAAAGTAGGAATGGATCTGCAATATACTGACTTCCACTATCTCTCCTGGGCATCCTGAATCCTGAGGTTTCAATTTGCCTAAAGTCAACCTTTAAGCCATTCAGATCCTTGCAATTTAGCAATGCTTTTGCATACAAGTACATTTATATAGTATACAGTATTAGCCCAATGACATCTCGTGAAGCCATAAACCATTATATCCACCCAAACTCACTGAATGTACTTTTAATATTCCTTATATTTATATAGGCCTAGTTATTAAATGAACAACTACAAATATTAAAATAAAGTGGACAGTAAGCACTACAGCTTGCAGAAAATAGAAATAATACTATTACATTGGTCAGTACTGAAAATAATTTTAAATGAAATATAATTTACAGTTTTCTAATATACCACTGCAGTGGCATTATTAGGTGTTGTCTAACTGTAGTCTTCATATTGACACAATAATGTACACATCATTCAGTTATGACAAAATACTGCCCCTGGATTTTTGTTATAATAAAGCAAAATGGGTCAATAAAAATCCCTTTTTATGAAGTATGATTAACAGAATTTTTTTTTTTTTTTTACAAAGGTGAATTTTATTATTTCCCATGGGAAATGGTTTGACTGTGATGGTAGTATTAGAACATGTTAAGGGATATATTAGGGATAAAATTAGCTTCCTAGTCACTAAGTAGATCATATAGTGAGGTCAGCAGTGAACACGACAACTAAACATTACAAACTAGAATATCCTCCACTCAATAAAATAAAATATTATGTTGAATAGTTTTATTGCAAACATTTTTGCTACAAATATGTTTTATATTAAGGTGGAACTCTAGCACACATTTTTTTTATCTGTGCCCATGTTGTAAGTAAGATGTTGTAAGTAAGTAGAAATCTCAGTTATCATTTTAGCAAATACCAATGAAAGGCTTTTTTTTTTTTTTAAAGGGAGACTTAGGACAAGTGTCAGGCATTTAGTGATGTTTGATTCAATGTTGGAAAGATCTTCCTTCCCATTCATTGACATCTGTATCTGGAACAGGAAGTTAGTTTTTTAATCCCAAGAATCCTGAGCAAGCTTGAAGAGACTACCAGTGGACACTATGAAGGCTTGAAAAGATACAATTGTTTTAAATGTACGGTAATTATACTGTATTTATCAAACCAGGATGCATCAAGCTAATGGTGGCATGTAGGGCGAGTCAAGTACTAATGGAAAGAGACAAACTTTATAGAGGAAATTACTTATTTACATCAAGGATTTTTCTGAAGGGGGAATGCATGTGACACCCACATGGCATAACTAGAGAAACTGAAAAAACAAAGTTAGGTAGACTAATTTCCTCCTTTAAATTTTGATTAACTCGGACCATATCTCATTTGTTAGTCTTAGAGCTTGCAAATTAAAATTGCAGCAGTGCTGCTAATTGGAGAACAAAAGACTAGGTAAGGGAAATACACCCAAAAATTGATGCAACTAGTGATTGTTTTGCACTTACAAGAAGTGGTGAGCATGTTTGATGTAAGAAAATAGGCTATCAGGAAGATGTCCCATGATTTATGAGTGCAGCTGAATGACAAAACAATGCTTTCACTGGAGTCACCAGTGAAGCAGCACATGTATCAGGTCACGGGGGCTATCAAGCTAGTGTAGTGGACAAGAGAGAGGTTTCCACTAACCAAAAGGTAGGCAGTGGGCAAGCTAGACATCTATAGGCTTTTTCAGGATCTAATAAAGGTCTGTCCTATGGAGCTCTGTGACCGCACATCCTTACCCCATACTGGCACAGACCATAGCCCCATAGCCAATTTGTTTAGTAACATGTCCTTCTCTAGTTAGAGAATAAGGTCTATCAGGGAAGACTGTCACATGGTATGCTCTGAGGATTACTGAGAATTTTAAATTGCCATCATTGCAGACTTAATCTATCTTCATATCCATTCTCTGTAGGGTTTGGTCAATAAGTAACCCATATACTTTAGTGGTGGAAGTAAAGATTTTTATGCTGACTTGCGTTATGTTGTTTTCACCTTAACGCTATATTTATGCAGTGAATAGGATCAACATGTATAACACCATTTGTGTTGATATCCAGTCACAGGGTGGGGGGCCTATAAGTAAAAATAAATCTACAGCAGAGAAAAATCAGGTTCCCTACTGTGCTATACCTGGCTGTGCTGTAGGAAAGAGCTGTGTTAATCTCAGGACTGAATGACAGGAAAACCAATACTCTGACAGGTAAAACAGGCCTCATATATGTATTTAATCTGTGTATTTAGCGGTATGCCTGAAGTTCAGTTTTAAAGTTTGCTTTAGTTTAATTAAAAAAAGAAGAACAAAATAGCTATCAACCAACCAAAAATTGAAATGATCTACAGCAGATGGGTTCACTGAACTCAATATGTAATGATTTGGTCCTTAATTTGGAACATATACCATTTTAATTAAAACAGACATAAGATAAGTTTTAGTGAAGTATTCAATAGGAGCTTGATGTACAAGCCCATTCGGAGATATACAATCTGAGCATTACACTGGCATTAACACATTCTCTACAATTAAATGTTTTTTTACATTGTTTTATATCTTTTTTTTTACTATTTAATACAGGTTGCACCCACGACACAGGATTCATAGATCATTTTGGATTTTTTGAGTACAAGCTGTTTCCCTTCAGACTCTCCCTGAATAAAGCTTGGTATGTCCCCTGTCTGAACACAGCATGTAGGGAGTAAAAGGGAAGGGGATGACACTCTGCACTGACACTGACTTATGCTACAGATGTTTTTCAACAGATCACCTAGACAGGTAAACGTAAAAGGAAGCCTGGAGCTGCATCAGAAGGCTGTAAATGTAACTATGAAATATTGTTATGCAATATTTCATATTTACATAGATAAAAAAATATTTTTTTAAATTGTATGTTTAGTTTTGAACATAATAATGTTCACCAAATACATACAAACTAATATAAAATCCCTTTCACACTGCACAGGGTAAAACAATTTTTTTCTGAGTGCCTTTGGGTGTTCAACAATATAGCTTCATCCACTCTTTTCAAACCCTGGACTTTAAAATGGTCATTGGGTTTATGAAAAGTCAGCTCTGACAATTCATTGAATTAACCCCATGGAATAAATCTAAATAAAACTTCATAAATATCCTACTAATGCATGTGTAGTTTGTGGCACAATTCCAAATAAACTGCATAAATACTGATAAGGAAAATAAAGAGACCTCACTTATTTATGTGTACTGCAAATAAGGACCTGTACTGTAACAAAAACACTTTCACGATCCCAAACATTTTTGCATAGATAAGACCTATTAAAATAACAGCAGCACACAGCAGGAATTTAGTGTTGAAATGAGTGGTGAAAGGTGTGGAAAATACTCTTGCAAATGCACTTCCTAAGTAAACATACACATAACTTAAATTCAGTTAGCTATTTACCTCAGCAGACTAATCAGATATTTAGAGAATGTATTTCTTTTCCCCTAACTACACAGAACATTTCTTTCTGTTTCCAGAACCTAGGAAACCTTAATGCTATTTACAAAATAACGAATGTCCACTTATCATTAACCCTCAAATCTCTCAGCAGCAAACATCTGCACACAGAAGACATTTGTCAGTGCTACATAAATGACACACTTCTACATTATAATATTTACACAACTAAAGACACAGCTGATATAAGAACCACATATGCAACTGTAAGGGTGGCATTTGAGTGAAATGTTACCGGAATCAGGGTCTTGGTGAAAACCAAGTTGCAACCCTGCTTTCCAGTACAGAGAACCTATCTTACATGCACATCATTTTTATACATATGAAGACATTATCTGTTAATCTAGAATGTGCTTTAGGAACCTCCAGTGCTATAACAACCATGTATGGTGTCTTACTTGAGGGTGCTCTTACAAACATGAGAAAGTCAAAGATCCTTATGCCCACATACCTCATTGGGTTCGAAAGCTGTTAGTGGTTCCTTGTAGAATTTGTATGTATTGTAATGAATACAGATATCTGCAGAGTGCTGTGCACTTTTTAAATGTGTTGTATGCAGGCCTAAGTTATCATTGGCCTGTGTCCTACAGAAATCTAATTCATCATATGGAAGAATGCTGTCCCACAAACAGTTATCAAAACATGTGATGTAGTGAAAACATTAAGGGGGTTATTCACTAAAGCTTTCGGCTGATCCTTCGGCTCACTTCGGCTGCCTCTGCCCTTCACAAAAGCCCGTACAGCAGGTGAAACCGAGCTGAACGCATATGCTTCGGCTCAGCTGAGCTGTAGTGACTCCAGAATCGTGGAGAAAGGTTGGCTCAAACCGACCGATCTCCACGCAAATGACAGCTGGGTGGAGCCAGCCATGATCTCACGGCTCGCTCTGCTCAGTTGTTATGACAGATCAGCATCCCCAAATGCCAGATGCTTCATTATGCGGCGGGAGTCCGTCAAATGCGGTCGTGTCTGCGTGCGTCGGTTTTTTAAAATAATTTTTTTCCCTTTTCTTTCAAATATATATTTTTTTAATTTTCCTTTTTTTTAGGTTTTTAAAATAATTTTTCAACTTTTTCTTTTTTTAATTCATTTAACTTTTTCTAATCTGCTCGCTAGCTCGGTGGTACCGATCAGAATAGCCGAGACGAATGCAGCTATTCACTTACTGCCGTTCGGCCCCTATGAGAATAGGGACGAACGGCAGCAAGTGAGCTAACGGAGCTTCGGCTCAGCCAATCCAGATGCTGGATCGGTTTAGTCGAAGTCCTCCTGCACTTCCGCTCAGCCGAAGTGCGGCTGAAATTAGCCGTACTTCGCTGAAGTGAATAGCCGAACAGCGTTCGGCTCACTTCACTTCGGCTCAGTTATTCACTCGGCTGCCTTTGGCAGCTAAGTGAATAACCCCCTAAGATATTCCCTTCTGTTTAGGTGCCCAATTATGTGTGCCATTATATCAGTAAGCTAATTAAGTTTTTTTTAAACATTTTTATTAACAACTCTAGGGTAAACAGGCCATTGGCCGGCCGACAGCCTGCTTCTGACAGCTGGGGACAAAAGCATTGGGACACTACGATTGGCTATTTCAATTTGCAATAGCCAATAGTAAAGTAGCATTGTACCCGCCCTCTGCTGCAGTTCCCCATCAGGTCCATCAGCAGAGGGCGGGTACAATACTAGTTTACTATTGGCTATTGCAAATTGAAATAGCCAATAGTAATGTCCCAATGCTTTTCAATGGGAAAATTATTATTTTTTTTCTATTCTGACATCGCGTGTCAGAATAAAGAAAAAAAGACACAGCCCTGTTTCTCTCCTTCGCGGCCGGGAGCGGGAGACTCCCAGAGCGCCCGGGAGAGTTTTTTTTCTTTTTTTTTACAGCAGCAGAGCCGCCGGACAATAGGAAACTATTGGGCGGAGCTTACTGTGACTGCTAGCTCCGCGCAATCGTTTGCTATTAACTTTTTTTTACTTTTTTCACTCTTTTTCTGTTCTGCTCGGTACCTCTGAGGGACCGAGTAGAACAGCCGAGCCAAATGCCAAATGGGGATATTAAGATGGGCACATCACAGGAAAATAAGTATTAAAAATAAATGAATATAACGCTGGGTAATAGGAGTATGTCCCACCCACTCTCAGGTTATTTGTTCTCCCAAATTCACTATCATGATCATTTTGATATCATACACTTATAGTATTAAATACAAATGTATATGGATGGAACACTGGAAGGGGTACATACCACTCCTCCTATTTAGCAATTCTTACACATAATCAATCACTGCAATCCTTTTTTCTTACATTTTTTCACATATACTTTTGTTTTATATATTTTTGCTTATATTTACTCTCATTAGAATGTTTTTTCTTAATAATGGGGACATGATTACAGAGAAAATATGGTGTTAGACTCACATATGGTCACGTAACATGGAGGGCATATGGGTTCAGTAGGTTAGACAGGAGAACGAAAGGTCATCTTGGGATATTTATCCACATAGCATTTACAAGTATGGACACACATACATACACATATGTGAATGTGAATATGCACGGTAGGATGCATGATTTCCTACATATAAAGCTAATAGCGCAACTAATTTTTCAGCACAGACGACCCTCCACAAACTGTTCAATCCTGAAGCGCCCTCTCTTGTGGCCCCAGGGCCCCCAAATTGACCCCTGGACGAAGTGGTCACGTTGGGATTTCGATCCCTGTCCACAATCGGTCTGGGGAACCCTGTTCGCACCTGGGAATCCCATTGGGTGGTAAGTGAGAGGTGACTGGGTTGTGGGGGTGATGATGGTGATGGGTGTCCCTCTGTCCGGCGGAGCCGCCAAGAGCACAGTTCTTTCCGGTGTGGAAACTTTAGAATGGGATTATATTGTATTACCTAGACCAACCAATTTAAGATCAAAAATTTTGTATTAGATAGATCCATGTTCCCCTGAGGAAGCAGTATGCAAAACGCGTAGGGACTGGATACATGGATTTCCCAACTGAATACGTATGACTAACAAGATGAATTGGAGCTAGGATGCAACTGGTTTTTAATCTTGCTTAAGATCTTATTGATTTAGATTGTACCTTAATAAAATGTATACATGTTTTTACACTGAATATATGTTTAATAAATATATTGTATACCAATTAAATCAAGTGTTGGTGTTATATCTCTCAAAAAAAAACATTCTTCTATATGTTGTTACAAATAGTTATAACCCAAAGGGGGAGAGGTTACACCCGGAGACCACTGAGGCAACAATTCACTATTGTATTTCTAAAATGATACAGAGGTAAAGAAGACATAAAACAACAGGTACTTACTTTAAGTCTAAAACTGTGGCTCATCCCATTCCATTAATCCCATCTTAGAGGGGGGACTACAGTGATGATACATTTTACCAGTAATCTAATATACAGTAATATAAGCATGTACATGGAAATGTTTATATTTAAAGTTGTGGAATTCTGAAAAAACTGCAACTGATACAAAAAAATCTTATGACAGCAACTGGTAGTAGCTCCCTATAATCAGTGGAAGTAAACAGGGAAGGATTCTATGTGGAAACAAAATGCGTTGTGGTTAAAAATTACACATCCCCTGGAAGACACTAAATAAGCGTGCCAACAAAATATCTGGTATACACTGGAATAAAAAAATCAGACATGAATAAATAGCTTTTCACTTTATAGATTGCTGAGATGTGTGCTTTACTATAAGGTCCTTCTTATAGAAGTTAATTTACTAAAGGCAAATAGGCTTCTAACTTTCCAAATGATTTTCCCCTTACCTTAGAGAATAAGGTGAAGTTCTGCTGACTTCCATCATTCAATCATGTGCAAGCAAAAATCCTGTTTTTTTCAATTTCCTTCTGTGTGATTGAATACTGTTTGCAAAGTAAATTTTCATCACATTCACTAAGCTAAGAGAAAATGTCCTTGCAATGTAAACAGCCTTTTGCAAATCAACCCCATTGAGTTTACACATTAAGGTATGTAGCATGTGCACAGGTGCTGTAAGTACAGTAAGTAAGTAAATAAGTTACTAAGAGGCTGAATTTACATAGAAACATGCAATTAAAGTGACATTAAAAGTACATTTTTTTCCCTCCCCCAATGTTAATGTTAGCACTTACCTTAAATGATGTCTCTTAATCCGATCTTCTGCTTCTTTCCTGTCCTTTTCAGCCTTCTCTCCCGCGATGTGGACGATGTCCGAACCAGCGCTGACTCCTCTGTCCTTGCTGGCACTTCCGATCCCACGGTGTCTGCATGCGGGTGCACGCGTCCATAGACTTACCTTGCTTCTCTCCTCGTCTCCCGGCCGAAAATCCGAACTGCACATGCGCCCGCCCCAAGATGCTTTGAGGTCGCTCAAGCAGTTTCGGATTCTCGGACACAAAGACGGGGTAAGTTTAAACCGCTGTTAAAGCGTTTTTTCTTTTTTTTTAACTTTTTGCATAAATCTACTGCGTGCTAGCCTCATATATATGCAAAAAAAACGGAGGCTTTAGAAACCCTTTAAAGCTGTACATTTATCCTTTCCTTTGTGGGTGAAGTCAAACAAATACAGTGCCAGGCATGCTAGAAAAGAAAACAAGTGAGAATAGGGAAAAACTTAATGAATCCCAACTGTTTTGTATCTAATTGTGGTATGTTAGACTAAAATGTAAACGATATAGGTGTTGCACTACAAATAACCTAGAATGTATCCCTATAAAATTGAGAAACCCGGAACTGCAAATGACCAGTGTACATATGCCTATATGCATTGTTATGCTTGACAGAAAACAACAAAGAAATGCTTAAGTTAGCCAGTGCTGCTTTCTATTAACTCTGCACAGTAGGTGAGACAACCCCTGCTGGTACCTGTGACTAACTGATAGAGATCATAGTTTCTAGAAGTTAATGGGGGTCACATTTTTATAGTTATGTGTGAAAAGTATAAAATGCACAAACAAGATTCCCTTTCTGCTTATTAAGCTCTCATGTCCCCAGAGAACCACTGACTCATTAATGGCTTCAAGATATCTCATGCCAAAATTATTGATAAGTAAACCTTTAAAAGCACAGTGTTATGGTACTATGCACATAATATCCATTATTAGACGAAACATTAGAAACAAATGCAATTTAGGTAATTTACCAGATTCAGAATTGAACAATAGCTCATTTCACCAACTTTAAGAAATATAAGACAACAACGTAAAGTTCCTTCTTCCCTGAGATGCAAGTCACCAACAGCAGAAATATCTAGCTGGTATCCCTATAGCTAGAGTATACTGTCATGCAGGCTCCCCAAGCCATGCTGATATCTGCCTATTGCTTTAATGTGTAGTCAGATCTTCTTAGGCCCACCTTAAAGCATCTTTAGAGAACTAAAAAAGTGGGTTATATTCAAATTGCGCAGGGGGGGGGGAGGCGCTATACTCAGGGTCCCGCAGCTATGGGAATGTCAACCTCATATTCCTGGAGCTGGTATTTTTTTGTGGGCCAAACCTAACAGATAAGATTATAGTTGGATTGATTGGGTATAGTGCCAACACAGCAGTTTTGTTTAACTACTTATTTTTCTTTAATCACAAACCTTTTCATGATTAGGCTTTTAACTTTCACAGCACTTCACTGAAATATATTAGAGCAATTACTATAAACTATTATGACTCCACAGGAAGTAAATGTACTTGCTCTAAGGGAGTTTCTGCAGGCCACTTGACTATCCCAATAAAATGATTGCACTGGGTGTGTCCAAAAGCCATTGAATAAACAAATGCATTTTTAGTTTTATCTACTGTTAAAAGCAGGATTCAGAATAAAATACAAATTATATTAAAGGCATTGTCCACATTTTGCAAAAAAAATAAAATATGCACCGCCAAAAAAAAAATGTGCATTTAATAATTTCTTGTATTGGTGCCTGCAAAGCAATGCAAACATGATCTCTGGACAATGCATAGGCTCCTGCAGAATATTCTTGGAGTCATGCACAGCGGCAACGAATTCAAAAAATACAAGATAGAGAAATCTGAATATGTATGGATTAACTTAATTGAGATTAATACTTTAACCAGTCGGCTCACAAAACTCTAAAAGTGTAAAGGGAAAACTTAACACACTTTGGAGTTGGTGTACTAAAGGCAAAAATGTTGTTCACATTGCAAGGGAATTTTCCCTCATACTGAACTGAACCTCGCAGTCAGCTGGCTGTTAGACCAGTCCCTGCCACCTCACTCCCTATCCACTCCACCAGTCATCACGTTCTATACTGTGTATAGGGCGGGAGGACGCCGAGGGACATTCCATCATTGAAGCGGAGGAGCAGAGAGGTGGCAGGGACAGGAGTAACAGACAGATGGCTCCGTAAAGTATAACGTTTTTATTCTCACCCCTAGACAAAAATGAGCACTTAACCCTTGCAGTGTGGGGGAAGCCCCACTGCAAGGGTTAAGAATAATAATGTCTGTGGATTCATCTGCTAACTGCACAACTGCTTATAGATAGCAGCAGATATAAGGCAGCTGTCAGACTGTGCATATATCATCTTGCAACTAAATGTTCTTTTTTATGTTTTACCATACACTCTCTATGGTGGGCTCTGCAGGGTCATCCTCAGGTGGGCTGGTCACACTCCTTACCTGTCCGCCTGATCTTTCTGCACGATCGCTGATGGGCCCGGGAGGAGAGCGCTGTGAGCATCTCTCCTCCCACACCACTCAGCCGGCGGAGCGATGTGTAGGTGGAGACAGCCAGTGCTGTCACATGAGGCTGAGCTTTGCTCCCTGCAACGCTCGCTCAGCCTCCTGTGACAGTGTGTCAGAGAGGAGAGCAAGTGCAATCACTCAGCGATCAGTGATCACTGAGTGTTTGTACACAATTGAGAACATGATATGTTCAATATATCCTCAATTATGAATGAATGGGAAGTGATCTACATCACCTCCTGTTCATTCATATTTGTGGTTATAGTAAACATACTCTGTCCTCATGTTATGAATGAACAGGGACACTCAGTACAGTGATAAGTGTGGCTGCAGAAAAAGAGATTGAGGACTCTGTGTCCTCAATCTCTTTTTCTATTTTAAAGGGAAATATCAGGGGTCTGTTTAGACCCCTAATATTTCCCCAAAGCCCCTAAAAGTAAAGTAAAAAATTAAAATATTTTATAAAAAGTGAATTAATAAATAAAAATAAATATAGAAAAACATTTTCGGTTTCGGCCTGACAATTTTTTTTATTTCGGTTTTGAAATTTCAATTTCAGTGCACCTCTACACAGAACCTCAATAACAGTCTTAGATGATTACTGAATTAGTTGAAGGGTATTGAAATACTTATACAGCTTTAATATCAACTGATTAAGAAATTACTCAAATGCCAGGTTCTCATGTATATCATGTTTCTCTTTCTTCTCTTCTTTTCCAAAGACCGGTGAAGACAAGGCACACTCCTACATATAAAACACACACATGTGCCTATAAATTTTACTTTATGGAGTACAATTTATGATCTGAGCAAATTTCAAGTTATATGAGTGTCTAGGTTCGTGTATGCCTGTGGTAGGCAAACTAGACAGCCCGCTGAGTCTGTGACAGACATTGATTAATACATTTATGTGCTTAAGAATATGTTGGTACAATAGTTACTTGGGAGTGTTGCCTGGATACTCTTCTGATAGCATATTACATTGAATGGGCATTGAACAATACATAATTAATTAAGGATAGACACATTTATTGAATTTTGCATGCATTTCCTTTAGGTTCTCTGTTTTTCTCCCACAATTAAAAATGTCCTAGAATTCTACCTAATGACATATGTGATTGTACTGTAGTAGGAATAATATACTCTAAGAGCCCGGCAGATGGTGAAGTGATAGGCTCTAAGTTCTAAGTGAGGAACTAAAGCACTAGTATATATCAATAAAATAAACATTCATGTATGAAAGAACACATCATACAAAAGAAGGTGTAGGATCAGGAAGAATGCTTGTGTCCCTGAACGAGATTCCATCACACAGACCTCCTCCGGGAGAGAAGCCCCAAGGGAGAGAGAGTTCTGGAAAGGTGCTCCCAAATATTTATCATCCCCCCAGTTATACCTCTGAGTCAGCCCCTCGGGGATTGGCTGAGTCAAACAAATATTCATAATCTGTGATAAACCCTCCCACACTGTATACTGGGGCCCCATCCCAGCCACAGTTTAAATCAATCAATCAATTACTAGGCTTAGGGAAAACCTGCAGAACACAGAAAAATAGGTGCCCAGACTGACTACAATCCAGCAATAACATGCTAAATTTAATATAGACATAGATGCAGAGGACACGGTCGCTACACATATAAGGTCCTAACAACAGTACCGGTTGTGCTAGGTAGGCAATTTTATAGGGTGCCAGGAGTGCAAGGGCTTTTCAGCCATTGTACATAAACACAATGCCTTCTGTTTGCATAGCCTTTCTGCCACTCTTCTTTACTTTCACCCCCCGTCTACGGTGAGCAGTGAACACTAGGGTTTGTAGCTGAAAACTTGGCCATTTTAAATTTGGGGTGTGGCTAATAAAGTTTAAGGGCTATGGTTCTACAAGAAATGTACTTCACCTAAAAGTTCCTAAGGCACCAAATGATGGCTGTTGCCAAATTGTGCTTGGGAGGGACTTAAAGGGCCAAACCTAAGCCTACTCACTTTATCCACAGCAAAATATGCTTTGTTCCTTAGTTCAGTGGTTAGGAGTATGGAAACTACAACATATTGTATATAGTGCAGTGGACAGGAGTGCCTATCACAGAGAGTACTGGGGCCAAGAGTTGTTATTGCACATGGCACATGGTGCATGAGTGGCTATTGCTGAGAGTTCTGGGCTCAGAAGTGTGCAAAGCACAGGTTGTAGGGATTAGGAGCGCATAATACACAGATGGCAGACATCAGAAGTGCATAGCGCACCTAAGGCAGGGATCAGGGGTGCATAACTCTGTACAGGGGTCAGGCATGTGTATCACGCAGATAACTGGGGTCAGGAATGTGTATTACAGAGAGTACAGGGGTCAGGAGTGCATAACGCAGAGAATACAGGCATCAGGAGTGTGCAACACAGAGAGTGCTGGAGTCAGGAGTTTGCAATGCAGTGCAGGAGTCAGTAGTGCGTAATGCAGTGCAGGGGTCAGGAGTACGTACCGCACAGACCAGTGTACATACATAGATACATAGTAGGTGAGGTTGAATAAAGACACAGGTCCATCAGGTTCAACCTATATACAGCAGTGTGTGTGTGTGTATACTGCTTGGAATTTCAATAACCCTGTATGTTTTGTGAACTGAGGAACTTATTCAAGTGTTTTTTGAAGCAGTTTATGTTTACTGCTGATACAGCTATCTGTGAAAGTGAATTCCACATTTTTACCACTCTCACCAGCCCTGGTGAGACGCCTCAAACAGCCTTGGTGAGACGCAGCACACAGCTCTGGGGGGACGCCGCACACAGCCCTGGTAAGACCGCACACATCCCTGCCTCCTACCTCCTCACAATAATTTGACAGGCAGGTGCAGCATCCTATTTCTGCCCTTTCCTCAGTGGCTTCAGGATCCCCCCATCTCAAGCTGGAACTTCGGGGAAGCAATCATCTGGGAGCCAGAACTAGTGAACGTGAACCATTGGTAAATTGTTTGGAGATGGGTGGCATGGAAAGGCAGCAGGGCGTTTTTTACCTCAATGTAGAGAATGCATTAAAGGTAAAAAAAAAAAAAAATAGCCTTTAGTACCACTTTAAGAGGACATTTCAGATTAAATACACTCTGAGATAAAATGAAAATGTTCATATTTACTCAGTACATTATGTTATTAACTGTTGTTAGCCACAGACTAAACACAACACTGGCACAGTCATTATGGTGTTAAGCTCCTATTATTCACAAGTTCTGTCCAGATTTGCAAGGGTCAATGCAGTGAACACCTCGTGCTGAGCGGAAACCAAAAAGAGCTACAAGGTCATGACACTGCATATCACTTTCATGAAATCACACATGGAATAGTCCAAGGGCTTTGGTATGTATGTTGCTGCTGCACTGCTTTTATATCGATTGGCAACTGTGTAATTGCAATAGTGAAATCACTGGCAATGATACCCCTGTTTTCCAAGGGTGGTCCTCACTCAACACTTCTTTTTCCACTTTGAGCTGAGCCATCTAAATCCACACAGGGTTCCCTACTGTGTGCACTCGGCAGCTGTAAGTCAAACATTGAAATTCCTTTTCAGTAGTGCTTAGTAAATGCTAATTTTCTTTAGCACTCAGGCTAGCATAAGGATTGAGTTGACACACGTTAATGATGTCATTGAAAGCTAGATTTTGTCTACATGTAGTTTAAATTCTTTAATAACATATAAACTATGACAGAGGAGAGGGGAAACTTGGAGACAGAAGAAGTGTTCAAACTGTCAAATTAGGGTGTACAGATACAGATATCTTATACAACAACTCAATGGAATTCCCTAGGGGAAAGAGCTATTGCTGTATGTCTCCTTGAAACCAACACAAAGTGGAAGACTTGCAGACCATCATCAAGCTGGCACACTACTGGAATCTTTCCTACCCAAGTTCATTCCATTTGGATGTGATGCATTTGAAAAAGGAAAGACCGCCGGTTGATCATAAAGGATTTCTACCATGCTGCAGAATGAGCATAGTGTTGAGCAGACATGCAGTTCTGACACACATACAGACATATTCACAGGAGAAAACATGAAACTACCAATAGTTGTTGGTAAACCTAGGAGATTGCACAATCAGACTGTAACATGTGTGGCCATCTGTGGGGTACCTAACTGATATTGAAAAGGGACCTGATTTATTAAGTAGGAAGTAATGTGAAATGAAATGCATTTACGGACCTTCAAATATCCTTTTCCATAAATTGTCTTAAGGTGTCTAAAACAGGACACTTTTGGGAACTTAGAGGTAAAATTATGGGCATACCTAGAAGCTTATAGTATAAATTATAATGTCCCTCAGGCTCCAGCCAAGAGGAAGCACTGGTACAATCCTGAAAAAGAATCCTACCCATCACTTACCTCAAGCCATAGGTCTAGGAAAGTTGCTGATTCCCCAGATCCAGCCAATCATTGGCATTCATGGAGCAACTCTTAATAATACAGCAAGAAAAGCTAACTGATTAAAGGCAAAACATGGAAAAAACGCCTAATGGACCATTCACAAAAGGCTGCGGATCAGCCCAGAACAAGACCTAACTGGACAATCCCCCTAAGTCGTAGAGACATTTCCCGTTCTAGTCCCAGGATATCTGCAACAAGGGTTCAGAGTGTTCACCCCACTGGCAGCTCAGTGAAACAATGGGCCCTCCTCCAACAACCTTCGTCTGCAGCTTATGGCTGCAGACGGAGGGCTTAGAGGTTACTTTTCTTCTTTTTGGGGAAGGCAAGGCAGTACCAAACTGGTGTGGAAAAGAGTCTGACCCAGGAGACCTACCCAGAATGGAATCCTACACTGTAGAAGGAATCACCTGCTCTAAGGTAGCACACAAGATCCACAGGGATAATTATTATCCCATAGGAAAAAACCCTCTAAATAGAATGATCAGCAGTATGTGACTGCTCAGTTCTCAATCTATAGAGCCGACCTGTGACAGCTGCAGTGTGGATAAAATGGAAGAAGGGGAGACATCTCTGGAGGAAGAGTCTGCTAACTACCACAGCTCCTGCAAAGAAGAGAAGGTCAACCCTCTGTATGATAATGAGGAGTTAAAAGGTTGATTTGCTATAGACCTTTCCAACAAGGGACTATGATACATATCATCTTCTACAGGTAACATACATTTGTAAAGCTGAAATCTGACAAGGGCAGATCTGGCTTGATCTTGCAGGAGTTGATCTCCTTGGGGAGATGTTAACCAGGATCCACTTTGCCTACTCTCTTTGGTTCAGATGGTTGTCCAAGTGTAAATAATATGCACTGAGCAAATCACAGAAGTCAATGTTCTCAGAGGTATTAAATGCAGATCTCTATCTGGATGAGGGACAGTCAAAACTGGTCCTACTTGACCTAGTAGGTCAGATAATTTCTCTAGAAAGGGAGGACACTGGAGGGTACCCAGTACCGATGTAGGTTTAGCATGGCCCAAGGGAAGGGACATTTTCTGAAAAAGAGAGTGACCCATAAGGGGTTTAGAAGTCAAGCTTGCACAGGGACTGCAGCAGGGGGTTCAGGAGTGAGAGAGACCCAAGGGGACTAGGACAGGTGCATTGATCTGTGTGGTAGCACAGGGAAGAGAAGAAGAAGCAACTGAGCAGAGTAGCAGAAACCAAGGGCTACCCTATCAGCCCAATGGGGTGCTTTCTGTACCTGAATGCCTGAAGAGCAAACAACCTAAGGACCCACAAGGATGCACATGTTGAAGTGGGGGTGCACATTCAAGCTAAAGGTTTGTCAGAGGGTTTAGCTGGTCTCAGAACACATGCCTTATGGGTTATCTGGGAGTCAGGTTCTGAGGGCCTAGTCTGCCATCTTTGCACAACGGCTTAAAAAAAAAGGTATTGCCTTCAAAATGCGTAGCCAGCCCGAACCTAGGACCTATTGAGTGTTTCCAACACTCCATCTCTCCACCGACACCGTTCGAGCCAACACCTCCTGAACATTGGGCTCCGCCCCCTCCTTCTCTCCACACCTCTGTCACCGGCATCGGAAGCTGACAGCTGTAGGACACAGACACACCGGACTGCTAGGAGGCCCCAGCTTGCATCCACCTCCGCTCCTTCCGGATCCACACACACACCCCCCCTTACAGCAGGCATGTCGCAATACAAGGGGGCATCGTGACACCCCGGCAGCTTCACTGCCCACCCTCCGGCACCGCGTCGCTCCCCAGCGCCGGACACCGCAGATGTCCAGCAGGACAGCCACGCCAGCATTCACCCAGAGATCACTCCACGGCCTTCCATCCAGGCACTACAGGAGCCGCACCGTCGTCGTTGAGAGCCAGCCTTCACTTTCCTTGCTGTGAGTTACAGAATCTCTCCTTTCTTTTACTCAACAATCTTACCTCACCTCGCTACTTTTATGTCTCCATTTGCTCCACCGGGCTATACCACTACACCACCCATCTAAAGAGGGGCCGTTTCCCGCTACTGCTCCACTCCATCTAACGCACCTCACCCCGATTGCAAAAAGCGAATGATCAACCTACCATAGGTGAGTACATCACCTTTAATCTCTCACCCGGCTTCACCACATTTATTGCGCCAGGTAGTGGTGCTTCCGTCTCCAATTTTTGTTTCCTTTTAGGTTCTGAGGGCACCTACTGTGGGAGTAGATGAAGGGGATAATTGGGGATCAGCTGACCTCTCCCTAGACTTCCTATGTTTAGGCAGGAGTACACTCTGACCTTCTGTGGAATCCTTGATCATGGTATCAAGTGTAGGACCCAGGAGACACTGTCCTTTGAAGGCAAAGAGTGACAGATGATCTTTAGATGTGGCATCAATGTCCCAGCACTTAAACTAGAAAGTTCTGTGAATCTGAATGTACAACAGACTGTGGTGTGAGGCTCCAAACATCTATTTCACACTCTCAATTCAGAATGGGTCTACCCCAGTGGTGAAAAAATCCTTTTTGAGGGATCTACCATATACTGCCACAGTTTGATAGATTAGACATACAGCCAGAACAAGGTGAAGAGCAGAGCCTGCCAAAGTAGAATGGGATTTAAAAAGGGCTTCCAACTACCCGTTAGTAGAATTCTTAAAGTAGTATTAAACTCTCAATTTTTTTTCCAATAATGAATCCAGACCAAACAAATATATACTGTATTGTTCAGCAAAGCATTGCTTTACATTTTTTGCCCAAGTACTTACAATCATTATGTTTCTGAACAGCTGCTTTCAAGACTCTCAGCTTCCCTGAATTTCCTATCTATTACAAGATCACAAAGGTGCTGACTCCAGCAACTGTTTATCTACTAGCATGGAGAAGGGAGGAGAGGGTGCCAATGGGGAGTAGCTTGATCCAGTGTTGCAACCAACTAATTGATTAATTTCTAATAATTGATATTCCATTTTTATATAAATGGCCTCTTTCACACCTCCTTTGAAACCAGTCCTCCTCCCTGTCTAGGATGCGTACTTGACTGTCTTCAGTCTGAGGAGGACTGTGTCTGATAGTTTGTGGAGACACACACAGCTTACTAGCTAGCACACACAAGAGTGACTGCATAGCACGCTGCTTGACAAAGGAAACACAGAAAATCCTTTTGACTTTAATATCACTTTAAAGGAAATCACAGTCTCTACCCTTTTAACAGTTTTCCTGTTAGGTTGCGTCACTGGTGTAGCCACAGTAGGTATAATACATTTAACCAATTTCTTCTTTTTCATATGCTCTTGCTGTGAAAGCGGGACAATATCCTGCTCTGGTTTCTCACTAGAAAACACAATTTTGAATTATTCTTATGCTGTAACAGATTCTGGAAATTAGTAAAAGGTATTCAATCAAGCATTTTCTGGGTTTTTTTTTTAACGGAGGAGGCTAATTTTGTACCTCATTCATGACATGCAACAGATTTATTTACCTAGAGCTTGGTGTTAGCTATTATTCTGGAAGGCATATTTTTGAGCAAACATTGATGTAATGCCCCGGAATAAAAAAAGTAACAATCTATTGCATTCAACACAACACAGTACCGCAAAGGCACAAGATAGTTATGGTAACTTAATTTGAAGCTGCACCCATTTTTAGTGATACTAATGCCTACAAAGCTTTATAATCAATTTCCCTACTAGTAAAATAAAAAAATTACAATTCATTTATGGATCTTGTTAAAATTAGGACACAGCTGATATGGGCAATCCTCCTTCTGAAATGGTTCTCAGAAATTACTAAACTGTTCTAGAATGTGTTTCTGATCATGTAAACAGAAGAGAAAAAAATGTTGATGCAGAAGATAATTAGATTTAGTCCTCTATTTCCCAGGACACAAAGTACAAATATGCTTGTTTCAAACAAGCCAAGCCTTTGTGTTACAAGGCAATAGAAAGGAAATAACTTATCTAAGAGGTCCATCAGAAACGTCTTTTCCCCCTTCAGCCAGGAACTCTGAGACCTCCTGAGCACCAAACAGATTGAGGGTCATCCAAAATGGGCAAACCTATAGGATAAAATGCATTTCTGGAATACAGGGAAAGGTACTTCGGAAGCATCATATTAGGCAGAATTAATACAGATTGTGGTTTCAGAGGATGTGCTTCTCTCTGCCCTTTGACATAATAATCAAACACTAAGGAAGTTGAAAGTAACTGGATCAAATTCCAAGGCAAAAACAAAAAAGTGCATAATTACTAAAGATCATCTAGATAATGTATTAAAGTAACTATTTTGCATAGAAAAAACATAAACTGTAATATATTCAAAGTAACCGATATGAGTCATATTGGAAAAAATAGATATTTTATTTAATATGTATTTATATATTTAAAATGATGACGTATAATTCAATACTTTTAGAAAATAATATTTTTTTGGAATTGCTGTACATAAATTGGATTTATCATTTTGATAGAAATGTTCCATCAGGATCTGATATCTGCATTTATTAACATGCAAACAAACACCCTGGCCCTATTGCTTTGAGAAGTACAGTCCATGATTGCTTATAATATTACTGTACTCTAAAATAATACTCAACTTTTCAATTATTTTATATCAGCTTGAGCTACTGAGCTCTTTAAACCAGCTTTTTTTTTTTTTACAGCAAACCATCTAGGGAGACAGAATAAAACATGTGAAAAAGACTAGAGCTCCACCTGTTGATATGCCCAATTAAATGCAATATTTCATATTTACCTGACTAAAAAGGAAAATATTCTACAATGTTACATTTTTAGTCCTTCATATAACAACGCAAATGTGTAAATAAAAAGGACATATTACCTTTAAGCATAGAACATTATGATATCTTCTTTCATAATAAATTTAGAGGCTAATCAGGACAGCATTGCAGAATTATCCATTTACACAGTACTTTTCTCAGAGGAAAACTGAGTGTATCCTATTTCATGGGAAAAATTATCTTACATTTTTATCTATCTCTAAAAAAACTCCACTGTAGTCTATTGCAAAGCCTGAAGATGCAAATAGTGGATAGAGTATCTGTAGTATTCTGAGGAAAAAACTTAGAATTTAGTTAAAACCAAACATCTCCCAAATGAAGTGAGTAAAAATATTGATATACAAAAGGATATCACTATACCTTCTATATCACTCGCACACAAATCAACATGCACCCATATATATTTCTAAGACACTCATATTTGATCTATTTAGGTATATATGATATATTCTATTACCTTGTGCCTAGCTTTTCTGGAAGCCACTACGGAAACTTGCACTTTTACCTAAAGTGAACCCGTCAGCCTTTTTAAAGCTCTACAAGTTCATGATCAAAGCAGCCACTTCAGTAACCTACTGTTACCTTTAGGGTTGATGTCGACAAATGTTCTAGTCAAACACTATCAGAGTTATACACTAAAGGGTGAAGAGTTTGGAGAAGACAGGAGAAGTGAACAATTTAGGACAACATAGCTGAACTAGAAAGTGAGCTGAATTGGAAATTTTTTTGTTCCAAAGCTGCCATTTTATTCTATAGGGTTTTGGCTTTCAGAGAATATATAATGGGGTTTTAAGTAATTTTCAGGCCTAAAATGTGGATTATACCATGGGTGCAAAAAATGTTAAAAAGACCTCGGTCCTTAAGAGGATAATAATACATTAATAATGCCCCTTTACCACAAGAAAAACAAATGAACATAACTAGTATGTTAACATCACCTTTGTTTTCAGTTGTTCAGCACTTTCTATATACTGTAAATATTTGAAATTTTGTAAATTAACCACTTATTTCACACTGAGCGCCATGTACCTGCAGCGGATTTCGGCGCGATCGATATAGCGCGACTTTTCGGGCGATGATCGCACGACCCTCATTATTGGGCTGCATGCAAATGAAGCAAAATTGTGCGACATCCGCGGCAAAAAGGGTCCTGCACAAGCGATGAGCTACAGGCCACATTGAGCTGTAGAATAGAACAGCTCCATTGAAAATCATTGGATGAGTGAGTTCTCGCGATATCGCGCAGCAATATGGGCGATTTGCGAGCGGAAATCCGCTGAGTGTGAATGGGGCCTTTAATGTCCTAAATATGTATAATAAATCAGACAGTCAGACAAAAGAAAGAGTAGTGCAGGTAAAAAAATTCTCAGAGAACTTGGCCTCAGTAAGTAAACCTCTAAACTAATGGTATTTTTAAATTGAATATAAAGTAACTCCAAGAAGCATAAAGGATCCTTTGTTGAAAGTGTATCTGTTTGAAATGCAAACATAAAATTGGAGAAAGTGTTGGTTGGGAATAACAAGAAAACTCCAAAGCTAAAACATATGTATTATATATGTTTTTGGGTTGTTGATTTTCTTCAAGCAGTATTAAACTCTCAAACTTTTTTTCAATATCCTGATAGAACAGTGCCAAGCCCGCAGCCAAGAAAGGTCCCGAAAATAACATTGGCATCCACCCTGCTGCCTGATGATTGACAGCTGGCTCTACCTCTCTTGAGCCAGAACCACCGGTACCCACCCCCTCCTTTGTCTGTCCCTCCAATGAGCGCTGGAAGAACAGAGAGTAAGGAAGAGGGAACCCCTAAGGGAAGCGGTGACCGATGTCACTGCTCTTTGCAGGGAGAAGGCATGAGCCAAGTGATCAGTGGTTTGTGAGGAAATGGTAAAGTCTCTGTTTATTCCACTACTGCACATCCTATGTATTTGATGGGTGAAGAAACAGAAATGAATAGAAATCTTCCTATTATGGATGCAGACAGAATTAGATTAAGGAAGTGTTCATTCTAATGTCAGGTTTTCATTGCTTGTGTGTTTTTATTGTGGAAATTCCCCCTCACTGATGGCAGCCATGCAAAACAGGAAGTAAGAAAAACCTCCCCAGCAGGGATGCAGAAGAAATAAAAATCTGACACTTCTATACATAAAAGTCCAGCTCAATGCTGGCTGTAGCTGGGATTTGGGATGCCTACACAACATGATATGCTGATCTTTCAGATACTATACTATATAATCATTACAACTACGGTATCTTTCTTTTAAAATGGACACATTCATGAAACTGTTCATTGACTATAATGCCATAGCCATTGCGCCATTTGACATGTTTTACAACATAATCTTATGCGTGCAAATACAAACAAGCTTGTTTATGTGACTCATGCTTCCAAAACACCTTTCTACCTCATTTAATCACTCCACTAGAGCTGAAAGCTGCCTGGGACGTTGATGATCCTACAGCATTGCATTTGGTTTTATGGCAGATTGATTCTGAAATGAAGCACTCCCATTTTAAATCTCCCAAACCAAAACTAAAGCAAAATCACGCAAATCAGTTGAATCATAATTATGTTTTCACACTGAAACCTCAGGAATTCCACAATTTAATTATTATAGCACATGCCATATATGGCAGAGATCATTATGACTGGCTAGAGAGGGATCAGGATTCATTTTAGTTATTGTACTAAATTAAGATGACACTGATAGTTTAAAGCATAGGAATTAAATTGAACCATTAGGGATGGGCACCACACCCCCAATTAGAATTGTATACAAGAAAAGAAAAGCGGGGCTTTAAAAGTGTCCAAACCATACAAGACGTCCATCAAACATACATGGTTTTGTATAAACGTATATTTAATACATACATAAAGACTTGGTTACAATTAAAATGTCATTGACATGATACAATGTTACATTGAAATCAAACTACCTCCTTTTGGTGCCCATACATGTGTACATATATATATATATAATTCATTAGTATAACATGGACTCCTTGAGTCCTGATTTCTGTAATAGTTGTATGATCCACTGTGGGCCCCATCTCCGACGCGTTTCGCAGCTGTATGTGCTTCCTCAGGGAGGTTGTATGTGCTTCCCCAGGATCAGCAGACTGCTGATCCTGGACAACACAGACGATGGGATTTTCTGCAATAGTCCTGTTTATCCCCGGTTACCTCCCACCTGTTCACCTTTTTGGTGATTGCGAGACAGCATGTGGGGCCAAAGATCCAGCCATCTTTGTGAACATGAAAATACCTCCAACCTCCCTGAGGAAGCACATACAGCTGCGAAACGCGTCGGAGATGGGGCCCACAGTGGATCATACAACTATTACAGAAATCAGGACTCAAGGAGTCCATGTTATACTAATGAATTATATATATATATGTACACATGTATGGGCACCAAAAGGAGGTAGTTTGATTTCAATGTAACATTGTATCATGTCAATGACATTTTAATTGTAACCAAGTCTTTATGTATGTATTAAATATACGTTTATACAAAACCATGTATGTTTGATGGACGTCTTGTATGGTTTGGACACTTTTAAAGCCCCGCTTTTCTTTTCTTGTATATAAGATGACACTGATGTTGGATATATATTACATAATTTTGTATATTTTGTAGTTCCAGCATGCTGTAAACCTTAGATAAACATGTAAAGCAGGTACCTAAAGATTCTAGCACCGATGTTGACATAGTTTGTCATGTAACTTGGGAGCTCTGGAGCATTAAGCACTGTAATATGCCAGTTTCTGAAGCTGGGACGGCCCCCTAACATATTTCACTATGATGGAACACCAAGAACATTGTGCGTACGTTACATATAGGCCTAAGGTTTAGAACCTTTAAAGTTAACACAGGCTCACTTAAAACTGAAATGTTTAAAAAATGGTTAGCAAAAGCTCAGATGCAGAATATTCAGCCTAAGTCTTAAAGAAGAACTCCAGGAAAACTTTGTCTTAACCCTTGAAGTGGGGCTACCCCTGCACTGCAAGGCTTTAGTGCTCATTTTTGTCTAGGTTCAAAAATAACAAAGTTATACTCACCTGAAGCTTTAAGCTGGCCAGCTGTCACGGTGCTCTCCAGCATGTCTCCCCCTCCACTGCTGCATTAGAGTCTTCCTCAGTGTACTCATGTCTATACACAGTGTATAGACGTGATGACTTACAGGACATTAGACCCGCACAATTTCAATGTGAGTGATGTGGAACAAGCTGGCTCAAAGCATCGGCCTAGTATGATGTATTTTTTTTAGGGCTGGTAATGATTACAATTTTCGTGTTCGATTAATCGAATTTTTTTTAATCGATTAATCGATTAATTTTGATTAATTATAACGCACATACAGATCCAACTACATTGGCCTATACACATACAGCACAGCAATGAAGTAATAAAATGAACTAGGATCACACTAATCCAGCACGTTATTAATCTCACGTGCGCGGCCCCGAAACGTCTGTTGTCCATGATGATGGCGACTCGACGAAATAAAACAATGAAACAATTTTTCTTTTCAAAACGACGCATGCCGACCCAAACGCATGCGACAAACTTCCGCTGCATAATGAATCATCTGACAGATGCCAGCAAAATAAAAACAATTGGGCGAAGCCAGAGTCTTTTAGCAGGTCCCAGCCAATGAATAACAACTGGGCGTAGCCGGCCGTGACCGGCTCCGCCCAGTTGTTATTGTTTAACGACAGATCAGCATACCCAGGTCATTTAAGGATGCTGATCTGTCATTACAACTGGGTGGAGCCAGCTGTGAGATCACGGCTGGCTCCAACTAGCTTTCATTTGCGTGGAGATCAGTCAGCTAGAGCAACTATTTGGCTGTCACTTCGGCTCAGTTGAGCCGAAGCATATGCCTTCGGCTTGGCTGAGCCGCTCGGCTGCCGTACGGGCTATAGTGAATAGCCCGTACAGCAGTCCTTTGGTTCGACTGAACCAAAGGGCTCCGGCGGCTGAAGTGAGCCGAAGGATCAGCCGAAGCTACGGCTGGATCCTTCGGCTCATTCGTGAATAACCCTCTTATTCTTACATACATTTGCTCTTCCAAATTTTGGTTACCATTTAATATACTGTATAAATGAGCAGATTCACCACTAGAGGGAACTCTCTGGCCGTCTTCTACTAGAGGTAGAAGATGGCATCTCTAGCTTCTACCTCTACCTATCTATCTAAAGAGACTTTGTCATTGGGGAGGGGGCTGCAGGCATAGAGAAATACCTGCAGCAGCCTCTCAAATCCACTGTCACAGCTGAATATTAAGCCCCTCTAAAAGGCAAAGCTTTGGCACTTTCTGATACTTACATTCTTATGAGCATATGTGGGTACGGGACTTAGTGAGAGATTCTGACACTACACGAAGTGTGGGACCTTTGTCTATCATGAAGGTGGTGAATTTACCATGACAGGAAGGCCTAGGAGGGGGCAGCACTTCATACCTGCAGCAGTTTGCCCTTCTCTTCAGCTGTTAAAAAGATTAGATATCAGCCACATAGGGAGTGCATTATTTTAGCGAGTCAGCATATTTTCACAGTATTTAAAACACGCACACAAAGCTTGCAGAAATTTGCACAACCATGTTAGCTGTACTCGTCAGTGTTTGAAGGTACTGAACAGCAAAGTACTGTTATACTAGGAAAGAAAACTGCATTTCTTTTCTACCCTTACATTCGTTAGCTATTTTGTATATTCTTTTCATGTAGAGACAATACAGAATGAAGTACACACTGATATCACTAAAGGTGTCTGAAAATAACCACTGAAAGTAAAAGAGCAATAGTGCATGTTTTCATGGAGGGTTACACAATGCACATGATTTCAAATGCCTGCTGTAAAGATAAAAACCCGCACTTAAGCTGCTTCATTTGTACAGTCAGCATGGCATGCAGGGTGTACAGGTTTTTTTTTTAGAGCTGGTCCTTCCTTTGGTGTATGTGTCTTTCTTGCTGCTTTTGGGTTTTTTAAGCCATACTTTTATTGGACACATTGGCTAATGCAACATATTTGCATTTAAGCCACAAAGACGGCAAGATACGCATTAAATAAGAGCAAAGACCTGCACTGTGAAAAGGAGCTAAAAAGTGCAATGATTGTATACTACAAAGCAGGAAAGGGCTTGTGTATGTACTGAACATATAAGACTACCCACAGTTCATTTATAATTACAAACTTTACAATATACTTATAAATATTTTATTGACACAATTTAATATGAAGTTTTTATATCAAGCTGAACTCTATTATATGTACAATATATCTAATTCAGCACTAAAGAGACTATACATTCACTTTAACTTGGCTGATCCGAAGCCACACGAAGCAAGCCGATGTACGGCTGATTTCAGCCAATATACGGCTTAAATCAGCCGTACCAGCCTGAAGTGAATAGCCGAACAGTGTTCGGCTCACTTCACTTCTGATCGGTCATTCACTCGGCTGCCCTCGGCAGCTTTGTGAATAGACCCCATAATTTCAGATTTCATCTAAATCACCACCTGCTGGTTGATCTTGGTATTGTGATCTGGATACTTCCTCAAGCTCATTGACTCAAAGCATTGGAGCAACAGGGTGTACATAACCAGACAACTAGCAATTTCAGAGGGAGGGTCCAGCAATGACAGCCTCTTTCATTTGCAATAGCAGAGTACAGGAAAATTCCTAGCAATAAAAATAAACATGACTGTGTCTGCTGATATCAACCTGCTACGATGAAAAAAACAGAGTCTTACCTTAAAGTGACATTAAAGTCAAGTTTTTTCCCCCATTCTGTTTCTGCTTTTAATATTTACCTTATATGATGCCTCTAGATCGGAACATCTTCTTCCTTTCACTGGTTTCCATAAGTGCCTCCAGTGCTGGTGTCGATCTCTGATCCAGCGCAGACTTCTGTATCCCACATAGTCTGTCCAGCATGCACACTCTCGGGTGCGTGCATTCACTTCTACTGAGTCACTCCTCTTCTCCCTGCCGGTGATCTCCACTGCGCATGCGCCCGCCTACACTTCCTCCTGCACAGGCTGTTTGAAAGATCTGTTCTGCAGCCGGGAGCGAGTGGCGCAGACACAGATGAGTAATTGTCTATTTGACAATTTTTTTATGTTTTTGCATACAGATGTTCCTCGCTTACTGACTTACCTGTTTTGCGACCACTCGCACTTACGACGGACCGCCGATCGACCTCAAACCTTGCGCGTCAGTGCGCCGTGTCGCCGGCGGAAGTGGTGTCCTCCGATCTTCACTGCGGGTCCCGGTAAGTATTTTCATTGCCTGATGTACAGTACACTGTTCAGTACTGTACATCGGCAACGCTATACAGTACAGTACTAATGCAGTACATTACTGTATAGAGTTCCTCACTTAACGACCAATCCGTTTAACGACCTGGTCGTAGGAACGGAGCTCGTCGTTATGTGAGGAATACCTGTATATCTACTGCTTGCTAGCAGTGGATACCTGTATTTGCAAAAGAAAATGGAAACTTTAATTCTACTTTAACTTGGACAAAACAGGAAATGCACTGACAATGCCAACACTGAAAATGCATGCGTCTTGCTTGTTTCCAGCCTCAATATTTTCTAAGTAACTGGCCTGGAACAAGCATAAAAACCAGTGAGGTTCAGAACTCCAGATCTTAGTACATGTTCTAGAATTAAAGGCTCATAAAGTACATAGCTTCAGTCATAGCTTCAGTGTCAACATAACAGTCAGGCAACAAGTGTTTTCAGAAGACGTCACCAATGGCACCCTATGTATTTTCTCAGTACCTGTTTGTTTTAAGAATCATATTTTTTCCCATAGGAAAAGGAAATTCCTTACATTGTATTTCTTTCAGGGAAAAAAATGTCCTAAGTCAGAAAAAAAGGTTTTGGCATGGCTGGATGCTACTGATTATTATGACATCCAACAGATCTCTCATCTAATAAACAGAGGACATATTTGGCAATCCAAGGCCAGCAAAAGACAACATATCTTCTCTATAGTTTCTAATATTAAGAGTTATATGACATTGCTACTTTTCAGCTTCCAGTAGGTGCATTTTGTGTGAAACATATCTTTCTCATTTACACGTTGTCTGCATTAGGTAACGTTCATATATAAGTGTGTCTCAACTTGTTTGACAGGTCAGAATCATGCTTTTTACAATTTTAATGTGAGTGATGTGGAACAAGTGGTTGAAGCATGTTTCCCCAGCATAGCATATACACATGACAAAGGCATGGAAGAGGTCAAAAATATTTCCCTTTGACAACATACACCTTATAGGTGGAGCTGGAGATTATTTAAGGTTTTAAAGTGGAACTGCAGCTAAAACTTTTTGTTTTGAGTGGAGAACAATTAGAATCATTATCAGGTTGTTGTCCTTATTGCCTACGCCACTGATGGGGTGATTTCCTCTTACAGGGACATTGGTCAAAGAGAAAGGACATAAGGGAAAAAAAAGGGAAGGGCTAGTACCTCAACTAGGTCCTTACTGATGTCCCAATGAATTAACTGAACTTCCCTAATGGATAAGTACACAACAACAAATGCAGGTGAAACTCGAATAATTAGAATATCATGCAAAAGTAATTGCAGTAAGTTCTGCAAAAGGGGCCCAAACCAAGTACTGAGTACATATGCATGCTTGTACTTTTCAGAGGTCCGATATCGTTCTATGTACAATCCTTGTTTTATTGATTGCATGTAATAATCTACTTTTCTGAGGTTGTGGATTTGGGGTTCTTGTGGTTTTCATGAGCTGTAAGCCATAATCATCACAATTATGACAAATCACAGCTTGAATTATCTTGCTTTGCATGTAATGAGTCTATCTCATATATTAGTTTCACCTTTTAAGTTGCATTAGTGAAATAAATGAACTTTGCACGATATTCTAATTATTCGAGTTTCACCTGTACTTGATAGAGGGTCTAACTCTTCCAACTCTATCTAAAACAAAAAAAAATGCCTTTACATACACTTAAATGCAAACACATAATAGTTCCAAGCCAGGTATTGCTTGCTGTACTCAAAAATATGCACCACATTCAGTTTCAGTAAATCATGGTTATTGGCAATCTATTTTAATTTTTGCAAAATCATACAGATGTGCGTTGTTGTATGTGTATACTTTTCTTCTCATTACCAAATAGTACTGGAACTATAAAAAAAGAATAAAGAAATTATATATATATACACTGTATATATACTGTATATATATGCATATATACTGTATTCCTTTGAGGGTAACCATACTGCTGATGCGGCCCCCGATGAATTTGAGTTTGCCACCCCTGCTGTATATTATATATAATACTGTATATATACAGTATATATGTGTGTGTTATTTTCACAGTATATATTTACTACATAAGCTTCTACTGAAGATTATTTTTGTGCTCTTTGCTTACCCTTGTATGTGTCCGAATGTGCATCTTTAATCCGTCATTCTTACTGAAGGCTTTGTCACAGTAAGGACACTGGTAGGGGCGCTCACCTGCAAACAAGATAAGCATCACAATTACCATATGCACTCTATGGCTGGAAAACACTGCCCTGACACATCAGGAAAGCACAGCATGACTATGTCAAAGGAGGCACATTCTTCTAGCTCAAGGTTCATGTTCATTTACGAAAAGAGTAAAACAGAGAGTGAAGATCTGAGCTTTTAAAAACTTCACATAAAGAACAAAAGAGCACATTGGCTACATGCTGGGCCGGATCAAAGCATCACTTCTCGCCGCCTGATGTTCCCTAAGAACATATGAATGCATGCAGAGATATGCAAGGCAAATATGACGGTCCAGTTAATGGGTGAATTATGAACCATTTTGGAATTTTTATTCAGTGTGCTGCTTTACTACACTATTCGTAAAGGGTGCTAACATGGCTACACATCTGTTGAACATTTCCACCATCTGGACTGCAGCCATCACATTTAATTACTGTAATCAAATCCTCCCCCTACTCTATATTTAACTAACAATGTACATTTACTTGGAAAATGTTGCTACGTACAGTAGTTTTATGTACAATATTCAAATAAAAGAAATTACAACAGAATTCCTAATTTATAAAAAATATTCATGACATTTAATAAAATACCACAAAGAAGCAATCTTATGTAAAGTGTGAGCTAAACAGTGTAAAATTCACTGCTTTGGTGTAAGATCCTTTATCTTCCTGCTAGTAGCAACTAAAAAAATTGAAATGTCTTTAAAGAGAAACTGTGAAAACAGAACAACAGGAGCTGCCATTGCTGACTAGGTATTTAAAGATGAAGTTTCTAGCACTATCATCACCTGGATTCACTACCCTACAGAGTCACTGGCCTGCAACAAGAATGTGGCCAGAAAACTGTAAGAAAAAGATAAAATTCCAATTCTTCATACTTGTCAAAGTCAGAGGCTCACTAGGTAATGAAGACAGGATTCGAATGGAATCATAGGATTATGATATACATGTACCTGCAAGAAAGTTGCTCAAACTGCAGTACAAAAGTGCAAATATTGCAGCCACACTGTCAGCTCCACTGTCCGTTAGTTCTTACAGCATAAATACAGACACATAAACTCTGACTCTTATCTATGGAAGTGATAGGATTTAGTTGAATAATGCTTAAGTATAAGAATAGGGTGTGCTTGTTGAGGACTGTTTTAACAGTAGTTATCCTTTAAGCTGCTCAGTGATAAGGGTCTTATTCGGCCTTTTCTTATTAGTCATTTAGAAAATCAACAGTTGGTGAACAAGAGCTTAAAAAAGGGAAGAGGAAGACTCTTGGTTTCAAATGGACTAATTCATGGGGGGAAAGGAGGGGGTCTAAAGTCAGCCATGGCCTCTGAAATAGGTTTTGGTGGCTAGATGCTATGACCTTCTTAGTTACATACGTGAGCTAGCCAAATAATCCATCATACAAATTAATTACACATAAGTATATGAACAAACTAACAAAGTAAACCTGTAATGCTAACCCAATTAAAACTAAGGATATCACTGAATAGAATACTTAACTTTTCCTCACTGAGTTTCAAAAACCAGAACTACCAAGTATAGAGAGAAGGGCCACTCTACCCACCACAATGCTGGTACAAATGGACAGATCTCAGAACTGCTGTGTGGGGATGGGTGACACATGTTTCTATGCTATTAGCATGGACTCTTTGGGAGCTCCAGAAGCTCCCTGCAAGGATCAAGATGGGAAATAAAGGTACACTGAGATACCATATTATACATTCTATTTTCTTTGAATTATATTTGATGTAGGCAGTATAGGTACACTTTAAATTTTCATTTTTATAATGAAATACTAATTGTAGATGTTTACTGTTAATATATCAAATTAAAGTAGGGTATTTTTCCTAAAATGTATATGTTTTTCTATTTATGCCGCTATGCTGTCTTGTATGATTAAATGTATTTGTAAATTAAAATGTATATATATTTTATTGTACACTTTAATGCTTAGTACTTTTTAAATACATGTACTTGCAAATCTGAAGACTTTGATTTTTTTTTTAAGGGTGGTTCTAGGTTAACCAAGTCCAGACAATGCTAGCATACTGTCAGCAGACCTGAGGATGTGTTCAGAACTTTGTTTATTTAGTCGAAGGTGTTTATGTCCCATGGATCAGACCTGGATAACCCCTATAAGATTCAAGTCCTTGAGTGTCAATCCCTGATACATACAAATTGTTGGCTGGAATCTACAGAGGTCAAGGTATTTTCTGATTAAGGCAAACACCTGGGAATTCCCAATCTCAACTGTGAAGATGATTTATAGTACTGTCACAGCTGATTATTCATAAAGTGAACACATGCTGTATTTAAGGTTACTTTTTTGATGCTGCTAACATGTATAACTTGCACAAAGCATGTACATATACATAATGTTGATTTACTAAAAGACAATATTTTAATGATATGGTTATTAATGTTGCATTTTGTTTGTACTGTATATGCAGGAAAAGCTGGGAAAGCAAAAAATAATGCATAGTGTTGGTACATAAGAACTAAATAGGTACTTACAAGTGTAAACGCAAAAGGAAGAGATTGAAAAAAAAAAGGAACAAATCGAAAAGGGAAGAGAATGAGCTGTAAGGTTTCATTTTCTAACCACAAATTTTGCAGGCTTCTGTAGACAATCACACTACTTTTTCTTGCTCTAGTGTTGAAAAATAACCTCAAACTATTTGACTTTTACCTGTGTAGTGGCAGACCGCCACTGTGTGGTGGCCTGGATGGGACATATTTCTGTATTCAGCTTTGTGGTAAACGCACTGTCTGTAACTCGCTATGTTTATTGCGGTAACAATTATTTGAGATGTATCTTCTATATTTTACTACTCTACGTTTCAATAAAGACGTTTTGAATTTAAAAAGAAAAAACTATTTGACTTTTACCTGTGTAGTGGCAGACCGCCACTGTGCGGTGGCCTGGATGGGAAATATTTCTGTATTCAGCTTTGTGGTAAACGCACTGTCTGTAACTCGGTATGTTTATTGCGGTAACAATTATTTTAGACGTTTCTGCATTGAGTTAATGTATCTTCTGTATTTTACTACTCTACGTTTCAATAAAGATGTTTTGAATAAAAAATATATATATATTTGACTTTTTTTTCACTAAAGGTAATTTTATCATTTAATAGCAGGTAAAAAAATACAATAGTAGAAGCAATTTTTTTTTACTGAAGACCACATTCACATGACCTGATCCCAGACTTCCTGAAATTTCTATGTAAACAGACAATTGCCTAAATCAGCTAGAATGAATAGTATGATTGTACATCAATGTATAGGACTAGTTTTTCTGTTTTTTCAGTTAATATACAATTACACATGCCTTACCGACACCACGTCTGGTAGGTTATATAGATTTAGCTGCTCACCATCCACAATGTTTTTTAGTTTAACTCCATTATGTAAAATATTTTCACTACAGATATAGAGAGGACATGTTCTAATCCTGCCATGCAATCACTTCTACAATTTACATTCAAAAATGTTATGAATTAGGAGGTGGCACAGATTATATTTCCTAGCATCAGATATACCTTTTCATGCTATGTGAATGCAGGCCATGCAATGTGTAAGTGTAACGTTTGCAGGTATTCATTACACTTTATAGTGTCCAGAGTACTTTTTCTGACAATGCCCTCATCTTTCTTTGTCCCTAGATGGCCAGTGCCATCTTTGTTTAGGCATCATCCAAGGTCAAACCCTTCCAATAGAAGATGCAGTCAAGTAAATCCTAGTGCCTTTACCAGCAGTTATGTTCTAGCTTGTGGTTACCTTTGCCTCACACTGCATTTCTTCTTGCAGCTGCCTTTAACCTTGTCACCTGCCACAGTTAAGGTGCCCATACACCTTACAACCATCGCAAGACTTTTGTCTTGCGATAGTTGTCAGCTAATTAAAATAGACGTGCGACCGTACAGTAGAAACGGTCGCATGCCTTCCATACACTTTGCGATTATCGCACGATCGCAGGATTTCCCACGATTCTTGTACAATAATCGTACAGTGTATGGGCACCTTTACAATGCTATTGTCTTAATGATTGCTGGGGGAGAGAAACCTAAAGCAATGCTTTTCTCCTGCCTGCAGCAGACTGATAAAAGATTTGTCCCAGATTGTAACTCTCAGGCTGGGTGCAGTTAGGAGTGTTTTTTAATGATTAAAGGTTTAGCGTAAAAAA